>NW_023270709.1:21749317-21975676 GCF_011800145.1 Mirounga leonina | reverse complement strand
CACACCACTGCCATACACACGCACACCACTGCCATACACGCACACGCTCACGTGCACACACGCACAGAGGCTGTGAAGAACTGCCTCCCCCACCCCCCGGCAGGGCCAGTCATTATGCCAGAGTCCCATACATGCTGCAAAACATTATTTCAGAACACAGATAAAGTCATAGATACGAAAAAGAATCAATTATAATGTCTAATAATTTTATTTTTTTTAAGATTTTATTTGCGAAAGCATGAGTGAATGGAGGGGAGGAGCAGAGGGAGAGGCGCCCCGCTCAGCGGGGAGCCCGATGTGGGTGGGGCTCAATCCAGGACCCTGAGATCATGACCTGAGCCGAAGTCAGACACTTAAATGACTGAGCCACCCAGGCACCCGGATGTCTAATAATTTTAAGATTTTATTTTATTAGTACAAAATCATCCCAAATCCAAAAGTCTGTGAAAAATCTTTCCTGTAAAGGTGTTTGCCTCATTGCGAAAACACCTTTTCCAACTCTCATTATGCTAGCTGCAATCACAAACCACAAACACCAGTAGTTTGATAGCATTAAAAACAAAGCATATCATGCAAATCTTTCTGAATAACTTAATTATGTTATTTATTTTTTTATAAAACATTACCCTTGCTAAGAGTTAGATAAAGACGCTAAACAAGCATTATCATGTTCTCTCCAGATCGGGTTTCCCAAGGTAGCACCAGCTCCAATTGTTTGACTAAACCAGTTGTAAAGTACTTGGCTGCAGGCAACCTCAGGCACATTCTCATTTATTTAGTCCATGCTCACAAGCTAAAAAATAATTGGCTTCCTCTCTCTACTGGTATCAAAGTTTTAACAGATGGTGCTGTTAGATGAGGAAAGTATAGTACTGAATACAACTAATGACTAACCATATGTCAGCAACAAAATAGTGTTCTTATCAAGGATATAACACACTGGATTTTGTTTACTTGTTTATTTTTGGAGAGACAAAAACATCGTACAATGCAGTTGTATACACTGGAACCAGGAACAAACCTAAAAAAGTGCTTTTAAAAACTAGGAGCAGACCTTCAAATTCTTAAAATTTCCAACCTCCTAAAGAATACAGAGTCCACCAAGGAAAACAAAAGTACACAAAGTGCCAATTTCACCATCAATGCAAATTATTTTTATTAGTTCAAGAAATTTCTCAACTTTGGCCATAGGCTTTTGACAGTGCTAGAAGTAATACCTCTCAGAAGATCGACTTAAACTTCTCCTTTCCTCAGGAAACTTCTGTTATGTCCAAATGGTGGTACCTTAGAATCTCCTATACACATGTTAATTTATTTCAGGACAAGAGAACACTACTAGATTTAACTACTATGAACTATCCGTGAAGAGCTATCTCAATATACCATTATTTGACATTCTTAATAATACAACAAGCTGAAACAAACAACAAAACACAACCACCACACATCCAGGCACTATTCTAGTCTTACAAACACCTCGACCCCAAGAAAAAAGGGCCAAATACCTGTAGTTACCACCCCCTCTATTAATAGCTCTACTTTTATAGTGTTACTTAAATTGTGCTTTGAGCTCAGATGATTTTATTGGTGAAAGGGGATGCTCTGAATCTTTCTCCTACAGTACTGAAGTTATGACTCCAAGTGCCACCTGATATAAAACCTATGACAGCCTATGGATCATTTAATCTGAAGGCATAATTAACTGATTAAAGTATGCATTTAGGGCGCCTGGGTGGCTCAGATGGTTAAGCGTCTGCCTTCGGCTCAGGTCATGATCCCAGGGTCCTGGGATCGAGTCCCGCATCGGGCTCCCTGCTCCTTGGGAGCCTGCTTCTCCCTCTGCCTTTCTCTCTCACTCTGTCTCTCATGAATAAAAAAAAAAAAAAAAAAAAAAAAACCTTAAAAAAAAAAAGTATGCATTTAAATATATGTAACAATCTTATTTTTTCTAGAAACAGGGGCACCTGGGTGGCTCAGTCGGTTAAGCGTCTGCCTTCGGCTCGGGTCATGATCCCAGGGTCCTGGGATAGAGCCCCGAAACACATGTGGCCATTTCAACAAAAAGGTATGGGCATTTCAAAAATACAATGTTGGAGTAATAGGGAAAATGCAAAAGCCAGGTGAGACAGGCTGCCCAGTCCATACTTCCCTTTTTCTGTTAATTTGGTAACCAGAAGAAACTGATAACCTAAGAACTATTTTCAGTTCAGTTTCTGCTCTTTACCCAAAGAAAGAAGTACTTGTCTATGACCTTCGGAAAAAGCAACTATAAACACACAATCTATGTACCGTGAGGTATCAAGAGTATCTGCTTAGGACTCGATATCCCAGGCACAATCCCCACTTACTGCCTCGTACTGACCCTAAGTGAGCTACCTAAACCCTATAAGCCTCAAACCTTCATCTTTAGGATAGATTAACACCACAGACCTCACTGGATTTGTCAGGAGGACGAGAGGAGATAACATATGTATAACACTGGCATAGAGTAAGGCAAAAAGAAGCCAAATATATAAAACCTCACTTCAGAAAACTCATACAAACAGCCAGCATACCTTTTAAAACCTCAGTGGGAGACACAGTTTTATTTTTGCCAAGAACTGAAACAGATTCTGTGAAAAGTTTCATGAAACTTAACTTTCTTCCCCATTTCATATCTAACTCTTCTGTAGCATTTCAGGATCAACTCCTTCAGACTGATAAAATTTTCCAACACACACTAAGCAGACCTCAAATCAGCAAATAACAAACATAGAGATATATCCTTATGACAAGACCTTAGGAATATTGTGCTTTAAAGTTTCTCTTTTGAGTCTTTGCTTTTCTCATTCTGCATTTATTTACAACTGATTCTTTGGTGCTCAGATAAACTACACCCAGACTTCTCTATTACCTTCTTAAAATTCTACACATTCAGCTTCTCTGTGTATACAAACCTGCAGACGCAATAGGTCAATCTTATCTGCCCTCTCTCTTCCCTATGTTCCACAACTTATAAGGAAAAAGTCTGGAGAGATACAGTCTTCAGTAAAAACAAATTATCTTGTCATGATAAAGAAGTGGTTATAAATTACTAAAAACGGGTTCTCATTATGCAGAAAGCTTTCCTCTTAACTTTCTAAATAATCAACATGGGGTTTTTTTGTTTAATCTTCACTTAGTAAATGTTACATGAATACATCGTCTAGAGCATGATACTAAAAGCTCCCATTTGAAACAACCAAAATAATGTGCCAATACATAAAACAAGTTTTCAAGACACTGAACGTCACATGATGGACAATGACCCTGGGGGGGTGGGGTACAAAGCTGTAGGGCCCCAGCTTACTGCCTTGAGTTTCCAAGTCTGAGTTGTAGTTGACCAGGACAGTCCAGAGGACTGCACGATGTGAAGACCAGAGTTAAAAATTCAAGATTTGCTGTAGTTTGCAGGACAGAATACTAAAGAGAGCTGCATGCAAAAAAATTCCAGAGATCTGCAAAAGGTGCTCTTGAAATACTCCACTGGGTCTTGATCAATGCATAGTGAGAAAGCTACCCAAAGTTAGGAAAA
The DNA here is from genome assembly GCF_011800145.1 of Mirounga leonina. Lineage (NCBI taxonomy): Eukaryota > Metazoa > Chordata > Mammalia > Carnivora > Phocidae > Mirounga > Mirounga leonina. The sequence continues at coordinate 21,972,123 of NW_023270709.1, read as the reverse complement.
GAATGATGTCAGAAGAATGGAGGTAACAGTGCCCAGAGCTCACGCAGGGCTGGAAGTAATGTCTGTTCTCTCCAGTCAGGTGGGAAAACAGGATTCATGGAGTACTGGGTAGAGTACACAGAAGGGTCTTGCCTCAGCAGCAGCCTTGTCTGAGCACGGTTCTGCTCAGGCTCAAACTGCATCCCAGAACAAAAATGAAGAATGTTTACAGGAATACAAAACTATCCAGCAAAGTAATATTTATAATGTCAAACACCCAATCAGAAATTACCAAGCATAGGGACGCGTGGGTGGCTCAGTCAGTTAAGCGGCTGCCTTCGGCCCAGGTCATGATCCCAGGTTCCTGGGATCAAGTCCCACATCTATCCAGCTCCTTGCTCAGCAGGCAGCCTGCTTCTCCCTCTCTCTCCCTCTGCTTGTGCTCTGTCAAATAAGTAAAATCTTAAAAATAAATAAATAAAATTTTTAAAAATTTTAAAAAAAATTACCAAGCATATAAAAACTAAGGAAAATAAAATCCCATAATGCAGAGAAAAATCAATAAATCAAAATGGACCCAGAATTAACATAGATGTTAGAATTAGAAGATAAACACATTAAAAAATTATAACTAAATTACATATGCTCAAAAAATTAAGCATAGACGTGAGAGATTTTTTTAAAAAATCTTTTTTTAGAAAAAAAAAAAGACTCAAATTGAAGCATGAAAGACCAAACTCTATTAGCTGTTCTGGGTTCTTCACCTGGCAACATGACCCTAACTTTTACTCTTGAAAGATCTGAGGCATTAATCATTCTGCCCTTTATGAGCTGCTGTAGGTTCCCACTAACCTTTACTACTTGGAACGGAAGTACTAAAAAGAACCCCAGAAAACCTCCTGAATTCCAGATTTTGTCTCCTTGACCCCACTGTACAACAGTAACCCAATTTCCCCTTGGTAATCAGGATCAATCACTCCAGCGAGTAAATTAGCCTTTTTTTTTTTTTTTTGGCCTATTAGCTCAGTGATACTAGGACCCCAAAATGGCCAAGTGGCAGTCTCACCTTCCAATTCAGTGTACCACTGTTGTGTCCCCTAGTGGAAACATCCTCCCCTTGCAGACTAAGATCTCCGAACCAGCAGAATCCAGTATTCCCAGGACAGGGAGCTAAAGTTCTACAAATGGATTACTAGGTATCCGAGTGAGAAAAACCACTCTCACTTCCAACCTTTGATTCCCAGAACCATGAATTCTGACTATGGGAGAGACAGCACCATATAATTCAAAGTACATCCTGCATCCTGTAAAGCAGAACCCCATCCTTTCATGATTTTGTCTCTCAACTGGTGCTATAATGAATTGTTGAGTAATCAATTCCACCTTTCAATTCCAGCCACTTTCAGGTAACAGGATACATGGCACATGGCAAGACCAATTAATTCCAAGGACATAAGCCCATTCTACACCTTCCTTGTTGTGGAATTCATTCCCTGAGTAGAAGCAAAGCAATACAGAATGCCAGGACAGTGGATAAAGTATTCTGTGAATCCATGGATGGTGGTGCTAGCAGAAGCATTATAGGGAAAGCAAATTCATATGAAGAATATGTGGCTATTCCAGTGACGATAAATCTTTGCCCTCTCTATGATGGAACAGGGCCACTGTAGTCAACTACCAACAGATAGCTGGTTGGTTCCCTTGAAGAATGGTGCTATATCAGGGACCCAATGCTGGACTCTCTGTTGGCACATTAGGCACTTAGCAATAGCATTACCCAGGTCAACCTTGTTAAGAGAAAGGCCGTATTGTTGAAGGATGGACTTCCCAGCCCTGCCAACACAGCCACTATCTCATGGGCCCACTGAGGAAGCCCTAAGGTAGCTACAGAAAGAGACTAACTGGGCGCCTGGGTGGCTCAGTTGGTTAAGCGACTGCCTTCGGCTCAGGTCATGATCCCAGGGTCCTGGGATCGAGTCCCACATCGGGCTCCTGGCTCAGCGGGAAGCCTGCTTCTCCCTCTCCCACTCCCCCTGCTTGTGTTCCTGCTTTCGCTGTCTCTGTCTCTGTCAAATAAATAAATAAAATCTTAAAAAAAAAAAAAAAAAAAAAAAAGAAAGAGACTAACTGACATTCACAAAACACACCATTTTGTCCACCTCATTAGCAAGAGTCTCCTTTGCAGTACATGCCCTTTATTGGGCATTCACAAGGGACACAATCTTCAAGAGTAGTCCATCCACACACCTTTTCCCTACACTTCCTTGTCACCTGCCTTCAGATCCTTTTCCTTCCAAGTCCCTGACCATCCAGACAAAACATCAGAAACTGTCCATTAATCAATGTAGATGCTTATCTCTGGTCACCTACTCAAAATATAACAGGAAACACACACACACACACTTCTCAAAGTTATGCCCACCAGATGGACTTTCCTTCATCACTGTCATTCGTGGTCAGTCTTGAGTGGGGCTTTAGGGCTGCAATGTTTGCTTTTGAGTGGTAGCAGCATGTCATAAAGACTCATTTGTAAGCCAGGCTCAAGTTTTTTTCTTCTTTGTCCACCTGGTCATAAGGAATTCCCAGGAGGCCACAGGCATGGTCTGAAGGAAACAATGAAACAGAAGTTGGCCTCAAGGGTTTCTGAGCCACCTGCTCATATAAGCTAGCCATAGCTTACAGACCCACCTATATACCATCTCCATTTGATAACAGAGTGCTGCTGTCCATTCCCACTCTGGCAAAATGGGTCAGACAACGCCTCATTCGTGAAGGGAAGCTCAGGTCACATGGTCACCTGATTCCTCACAACTGGGTTTTCAGTCTCTAACGAGGCCCAATACAAGCCAGGAGCTGTTTCTCAAAAGAAAAATCATTATCTGCAGAAGAGGACATAGATTTGCATCAAATTCCTTGAGGTCTGTCTGCACTGTGACTCTCTTATTGGTACTTGCCAGAGGCAAATAATAGGGAGAAGAAGGAAAAGGTAGGAGGGGGAAAAGGTATAGAATACCACCTTTGCTCACAATATCCTCCTTGTTTCTAAACACAATGGGAACAGATGGATGCCACTCCCTAAATCTACACTCCTCTGAGATTTAATCAGTATGACAGGGCTATAGTCCCAAATAATAAAGGAGACCCGGAGAAAAGATTACCAGTGAGTTTCTCTTCCTTGCCTGGAGAAACTGGTTGTGACCAAAAGAATACAATAAATATGGTTAAAAGGAACTGGAGGCCAAGATGAGTAAGAAGAATTAGTGTCTCACTGTTCTAACCCAGCCCAGGTAACTCATATCCCAGGGTAATGACAGGACAAGCAAGTGAAGCTGCAGAATCTATCAGTAATCTTGGAGGAATCCCAGAGAAAAAATATAGAAACACAAGAGGCAGACATGTATTCCAATTCTCCAAGCTAAGGTAAATTGGGTAACTTGCCCATTTGCCATCAATCCTCAAAGGACGATAATTACACCATTTTATTTTATTTTATTTTATTTTTTTAAAGATTTTATTTATTTATTTGAGACAGAGAGAATGAGAGAGAGAGAGCACATGAGAGGGGGGAGGGTCAGAGGGAGAAGCAGGCTCCCTGCCAAGCAGGGAGCCCGATGCAGGACTCGATCCAGGGACTCCAGGATCATGACCTGAGCCGAAGGCAGTCGCTTAACCAACTGAGCCACCCGGGCGCCCTACACCATTTTAAAGATGGTTTAAAACCACTACCGAAAGAAATATCACCAACCAATGAGGCAAAGTCTGAAATCCTAAGGACCAAATAACAGCAAAGCTAACTTCAATTCTTCCTAAGAGTTGGCAGACCTTCCTGAATGAACTCTACCACATGAAGGAGTTTACCCCTCTCAGAAGCTAGAGTGTAATCCAATTAGCTAACCTTCTATATTATAATTGAAAAGAAAAAAATTTTTTTAGAAAGAGTTAAAATCCAGTGGTCCCAGGGTGTTAGAGTTGAAAAGGGCTTTGGATTTATTCAAAGGCCTTCCCTTATATGCTGAATGACATACCATGGGAAGCTGAACGGGATATGGTAATTCAAATCTGTGCTCTCACACTGAGTAGGTATGCATTTTTAGCACATTACTTCACCTCTCTGAGACTTAGCTTTTGCATCCACGAAACAGTATAATAATGCTATCCACCTCACTGATCTCTTTTGAGAATTACATGTAAAGTACACATGCCTCTTATATAGCAAGCCCTCACTGTTAACATTAGCTACTATTCTTAACTGTCAGTGGCCTTGGTCTGCAGCAGAACTGTGAAATAAATTTTTGCATTAGGTTTTCCCACCTTCCTTCTCAATCATACCTAACCATCTGGTAACCCAAGTAAAAATTCCTCATAAGCAATAAACAGGGAAGGGGTGCATAAACATGGAAGGAGGATAGTGCAGAAAAGGTGCTGGGCTGAATAAATAAGATCTGGATTCCAGGCTGCCACTAATTAGTTCTAGAACTTGGCACAAGGGGAAGGTGCCCCATTCTACATGGGCCTCAGTTTTATCAGCTATAAGACATGCTTGAGTTAAATGCTATCAGGTATTTTTGCCTCCATTACAATTCCACAATGCAATGCATGTTAAATTTTGGAGGTCTGCATTATTAGTATGCCAGTACTTGATCCTCCCAGATTTTTGCTCACATCATCATCTTCCTCATCCCCATCTACTACCAGCTCACTAATAGAGAAATAGCTCTGAGAGCACTGATCTCTTCTTCTCCAAGGACAAATTTAAATCAACTCTGTTTATTTTTTTTTCTTCCTTCATTCAGCTCAAAACTTTAATCACGACTTACTCTTCTCCCTCCAAAACGATCTTTTCTTAAAACGTAGTAAAAACTTACTATCCTCAAACGTTAATTTACCTAAAAGAAAAAATAAGCATCATTATGATCTTTATTATGGACTCGCAAGTGGTGCTACCCCAAGTGACCAATGACACTGGGTTAATCTACATTAACTCAAAATTAAACAAGTTGCCACCACCTGCATTTAATTATGTGCTTCTGCTCTTTCTCAGAGGTACCGAGACTTTTAGAATATACAAAGCATTTATCAGTAACACTGACTTTCTCAGTAATCTGACCAAAGTGTGGGCCACAGGGAGAACAATGCAGAAAGAAAACTGAAAATTTAGCAGTGCCATCCAAGGGAAATTGCCAGTTCCCTCAGGGGACCTGGGATCAGTGGAACTAAGGACATGGCTGTTTATCTTACAGCACACCAAAGAACCTGGGAATGAAAAAATATGCCACACAGAGGAACACCTTACTTTATAGAACATGCATCCTAATCTAATATTGTACGTAAAGTGGATTTTACAAATCTAATACTTTAAACACACCAAGAGTGCTTGCTAGCCAGACATAATTTATAAGTACTCTTTAATATATATACTCGCCATCCAGGTTTTGTACATCATGAGATGTGCTCAAGGCAACCAAAACTTTATAAATAAAATCAAACATCTTGAGTATTGTTTAATTACCATCTTATTAAAATCTTATTTTAAAAGGCACAGACTACTCCTCTGATAAAAGAAGAAAAGTTTTAATAGAAATTGTATTATTTAAGGACTGGTTTGTTCAGCCACCACCCTGAACGTGGTATCATCCTGAGGTCCTAACAAAGAATAATGACTTCAGTGAAACTTAGAAATCAAACTGTTCAAATGCAGAGGCCTGGTCAATGGCCCAGCACCCTTACCAATATATTGACAGGAGGTTTAACCACAGATGGAGAAAGTTAAAATAAGAGGTGTGATTTCCTCTGCTTTTGCAAATCTGAGGCAATCAATGTTCTAAGAAATAATCAGCCTTTGTCAAGAGCCAGGAACTTCGTCTGAAAAGGAGAGCTGTACCCGTGCTGCCCCCAGTAAACCATTACACATGCATACCCACACAGTATTTAATAAAAAGAATCACCTTCCCCAAACAACAAATTTAAAAAAAAAAAAAAGACCAAATAATTGGGAAGTGACCAGTTAAGGCCAGAAAAGAAAGCCTGCAATAGAGCAAGAACCAAGAGAAAAGGGATAAAATTACTGTAATTTTTTTCAAAATCATCAAACAAATCACAAGGCACAAGGCCTACCAAGAATGAGATTCACTTAGGGAGATTTTGATACAGCACAGCTGCTAGGATTTGAAATATGCTATCCACCATTTCCAGTATGAAAAGGCAAACTGTCAGACATGTTTCTGACATTCTGACATGATACCACAGTTAATTTCTAGAAAAGATTATCAGTATACCAAATGCGCTTAGATTAATTTTTCACCGTGACAGTGAGACTTGGGCTTACTACATAAAGGAGTTAACGTTTGCTCACCATACCTTAAGCTATCAAGACCAATTTTATGCAAATTTTCATCAACTGTAAATGGAGTTAGATTAATAATCATAGGTGTCGGTTCAATATGCAAATTAGATTTAAATACCTAAAACAGAGTTATCCTGAGAACGTCGCCTGTCACAGAACCTTTGTATTTGGTACACACTATAATCTTTCATATCCACATTTGAACTCTTAACAATATACAAAGCTAAATGAGCCAAGTCATTATGCAAATTTTACCAAAAACTCCTCTGAGAAACACAAATAAAAAATACAGGTGGTAATATTTGTATAAAGCACCCAGTGTTTGCATGAGTGAGTAAGTTTGCATAGGATGGGTCAAACAGAAACAATTCCAGAAAGGGTAGGTCTTCTCCAGGAACTTTCTCTTCTGAAGATGAAGCAAACATGTACACTCAACCTGAAATAACAGGGAAAGGGAGGGATACACGTAACTCAATGAACGGATTTCCAAGTACAAAAATACTGTGACTTTGTTCTTTCCAAGTACTTATCTAACAGCTAACATTTACTATCTATTACCTTATCATCTCTGGACTTCACTTTTTAAAACGTAATAAAGGAAAAATAAAAAAATAAAATGTAATAAAGGAGAGAAAATAAAGATATATGGTTGTATTTGCTTGCATTTTTACAAACTCTATGGAATGATACACAAGAAACTAATAAATGTTTTTACTTGGAAAGCATAGAAGAACTGAGAAATTAAAGGTACCCAGAAACAAAACTTCTGCCTACAAATCTTTTTACATTCTAGGTACTTTAAACCATGTGAAAATATAACCCATTCTAAAGATCAAATTAATAAAAATGTAAATAAAATAATGTGAAAATAAACCACAATACCAGAAAATACTTTTTTACTTAACTGCAGAAGCTAAAGATGGAATTTTAACATTCCAACAGGCTGCAATTAAGTTGAGACAGACTAAAAAGCATTAAGTATATTTTATAATCATAGTTTTATAATAATAAAAATACTCACTAAGTTCTTTTGTTATATACAAACCCCGAGAGTATCAAAGTAGAAATGCCAACGTTTAAGTATATGAAAAATAAACGTCCCCTTTTCATCTTCCTGAGGCTAAAATCGTATAGCATGTAGTAAATCTATGTTAATTACCTTTATCCTCAGTGCTAAAAACTAATTAATTATTAAGAGTTGATAAAATTAGCTATTTGAAATGTTTAATGTGACTCTAGTTCCGTATGTATATTGTAATGAACACAACAGACATTTCTCAGTAGGCTGTCATTTATGCATTTAAAACATGCGTCTGTGCTCATGACAGGAGGTCACGTCATTAATGACTTGCTTTAGCAGGATGTGTCAGACATGTAGCACATGCCATACTCAATGCAGAAATTCAAATGTATTCTCTCTTCAAAAATGGCTCTAACCTATTTTTCTGTCATCACTATACAGTCTTCAAAATCAATATTAGGCTCAGTAAGCTGAGGTTTCAGTTTAGAAACAATTTTGCCTTTTGGGGCAAAGAAAATCAGTATGTGACATTAGCAAAAGCAAATTTATTACAAAACTAAGCCCCCAGCACAGCCAATGCTCTTGGTAACTCGACCCATTGCAAATATAAGAGTTTAAGGAAATGCAACTTCATCTTTCCAACGATGCCTTTCGGAAGCTCTTTGAATCCATTAATGCCTGCAGAGCACCCTGTGGCCCCCAGGCCATCAGTCTAAAACGAAAGGCCTGCAGTTCCTAACGCAGGCACTGCCCTGTCTGCACCATGACTCCAGCTACCATAACAACCTCAAAACAGGTATTAATGCACAGAGAGAAGGGAATAACAGATAGGAGGTAAAGGAGGAAGAAAATGTTGGCTCAGCACGCAACATCCTTTCTTGACACTCAGTAGTGGGACCCTAATGATCCCCACCATGTCTCTCTCAGCCTGCAATTAAGAGACATCTGTTTCCATCATGTCTAAAGCCCTAGAATCCCAAAAGAGTTCCTCCTTTTAGAAACTCTCCAGATATTCACTTAGCAGGATACGGTTAAATACTACAACGTTAGATGAAGGAAAAAGGAAAACGGAATCAGGCAGGGTTTTCAAGAGGAAACAATACAAAAACTACCACTAGGATCAGTAAAGTTACAGCACCCCACCTATTCTAACCGATAGCAGGCCATTTACATACCCTATCTGTAATTCTCATGATGACTTTATTAGGTACCACATTACACAGTCGTCATCATGAAGATGGAAAATCAGACTTCAAGTCAGGTAAGCTGGAAGAGTCACTCAACTATGAAAATGACAAAGCAAGCGTTCAAACACCTGTCTGTTGATACTAACAAAACAATCCAATAGCAGTAGCAGCTGCCTACTACTATCATACTGAGTTTCTTCTCAGTACAATGCTAAGTATCTTGAATATTTTCATTTAAATTCATTTCTTAATCATAACAACCGTATAAAACAGGTACTCTTTTCCTACTTTACAGATGAGAAAACTAGGTACAGGAGGGTAAACAATGCCCTCAAGGCCACAGAGCAAGTAATGAAATGGCTCTTGCACATAACACAGCCTGGCCCCATCACACACTCTCTTACCTGCTTCCCTGTAACACCTCGCCAATGCTTCAAATAAAGCAATACAATTCTACAGTCAATGAATAACTCTGTAAAACCTGGAAACATAAATTTGGACTTTATTCTTAATATTCCATTGAAATGAAAGAAAAACTACCTGAAATAATAATTAAAAAGTGTTTTTCATGGTATATTCTTCTTCTGAAATTCAATCCCACTGATGTCAACGAGGACGACCCCGCTTTCCTAAAGAACTGAAAGGCAAGTAATGAATTGTTTTCTAATCAAACAAGAAGTATTACAGGATCCTAGAACGTTCCATGAGAATACTCCCCAAAGGAAACTTGAGAAACAATAATTATTAATTACAGAATTAAAGAAACAAAAACTCTACTTACAAAGTTAGGCCTTTCAATTTCATCGGCTTTCAGTAAGAGTTTCGATTACATCTAAAGTCAAACAGGAGGCAATCTGAAACTCTTTCTCTTCAGAGTGAGTGTGTGAGTGTATGCGTGTGTATGATATTAAGTATAAAGGAGAAAACAGCAGAGCCATCACTGAAGTAAAAGCCCAGCATAAATATGCAAGAGACTGTGACATGTGTACCTTATTGGTGCTAACGCTATCGAGCCTGAACATTCCTAGTATGTGAATCTCCTAACCAAAGGTGAAGCAAATTTCGCAACGTAGCAGAATAGGTATTTGGGAAGACAAAAAGACCAATAATTTCACACAGGACAACCTGAACAAAAAAAGAAGATACCTTCTTTTTGTAGTGATATTTTTAATATTATCACCTGAACTAAGACTTTGATCCAGGTAAAGCCACAAAAGTCCCAAATTACAAGATTTCAAATTTTTCATTTCAAAACTTAAGTACATAATCCTTTAAAACAAAAACAGATAGTAGCTAAACTATACTCAAGATATCTTGATTAATTTAAGCTTCCTAGTCTTCTCAAAGAAAATAACAGGTCATGCTTAGGACTATTATATCCACAAGCAGCAGCAGTAAAATGTAAAATAGATGAAAATATTTTAAAAGGAGAGCTCCTTCCATCCCCAACAACAACCTTGGTAGAAAAGCAGAGCTTGAAAACAATAAACCAAACTCAAAGTATAATTTTACTAATTTTGCCTCTGAACTTTTGAATGACTGCCAAAAAGACCTAAACAAAAAGGGAAAAAAATTTAATAAAAAAAAAAGCCCACCTCTGAGCCACTGAAAGCAGAAGCGCTAGAGGGAAAAACTGAAGTAGAAAGAAAACTTCAAAGAGATTCTGTAATCGAAGATGCCTTATTCTTGACTGCCTCATCTCAGAGATTAAAGAAGATTTTTAAAGCTGTTCCATGGACACAGAGATCAAACATTTATAAATGTTTATAATTTTACAAGTCCCAAATTCAAAGGTGGTCTCAAAGAAATAAGAGTAACACGGGCAGCTAAGAGGAAAGATGAATTTTCTTGGATGAGGGAGGGATGTAGAAGGTGGCTTTGAAGAATATACTCTGTGGGTTGTAGAAAAGGAGTATTTTTGAAAATCTCATTCATCACCCACAGCACATGATGATGAGCAACAACATGTAATGACAAGGGAACTAAGACGCAGTGTCAAATCTGTTTCTACTGGATTTTAACAGCATTAAACCCATCAGGTATTCACCCAGTATCTATTCTGTAGCAGTCCAAAATTATCATGTAATCCTAGTTGGTGCTTCTCTTTCAAAATGAAAATCTCAACAATTCAGATTTGTAATTTTTGAAAGTTTAAGGACAATTAATGAATTTTATTGTCTCAGCTTTCTGAAGAACTCCCATCCCATAATGAGAAAAAGAGGAGGGAGAGGTGGAAAAGAAAATTTGATCCGTATCAATAAAAACCTGGTGCTGATGGAAACAGACATTTCTACTGATACATTTTCTACACATCAATCTCTTCATTATTAAATAATTAAACATACCTTTTAAAATGCTAGAAGAAATAAAGCTGTACTTGAGCCTTTTACCACTTTCCTCTAGTCGCAATCAGCGGACACTACTGTATTATCATATACGGTACCCAGAGTTCCCTGAAGGAAGTGAGGGTATCTCCTTCATCGTTTTCTTTGCATTGCCAGTGGCTAGCGTAGGACCCACCACACAACAGAACTCATATACCAGATGTCACCATCATTTAAAACAAGGTAAAACTAAAAATAAAGTAAATCACATAATATTAATCTCTCTACTAAAATTAGACACATTTCTATTGCTTGTTGAAGGCCTAATTCCAACTTCATTGCCTCCATGAAGTCTTCCCAAGTCCTGAGGCTGAAGGCATTACAAATTCCTCTGTAACTATAAGAAGCCTACATCCATACACCAACAAAAGTGCATCACCTTGACTCTAATTACTATTCATTAACTAAATATTGACCGAGTGCCTACTACAGGCTGGCAACTGTTAATCGGCTCCAGGGGCTACAAGAGTATCACCACATGAGGCCCCTCCTCTCCTGGAGCTCACATTCTAGTGGGGAAGAAACCGATCATAAACAATAAATACATTGGATGGCGATCAGTACTCAAAGGAAATACAGAAGGTTGGAGACAGAAAGTGAGGGAAGGTGCTATTTTATATAGGGTGCTCAGGGAAGAACTCTCTGACAAGGTAACATTTGAGCACAGACCTGAAATGAGGGAACACACAAGTGGATACCTTGAAGGAAGAACATTCCAGGCACAGGAAGAGGATGTATGAGCACAAGATTGGGTACATTCAAAGAACAGCAAGAAAATTAGGGTAACGGTGTTGGCAGGAGATGAAGTCAGAGAAGCAAGAGGGGTTCCATTTCTCTTAACACCTCTCACATCACAATAACACTTTGGCTTTCATGCACGCAGCTATTTATATTTAAACTAATTAAAATTAAATAAAATGTAAAATTCAGTCACCCCCTTGCACTAACTGGATTTTAAGTGCTTAACAGCCACATGGGGCCATAGCTACCATAATAGTACAAAACAGAACATTTCCATCACTGCAGAAAATTCTATTAGACAGCACTGGGAAGTTTGAGCCGAAGAGTGAAATAATCTGGCTTAGGTATTCAAAGAATCTGACCGCTATGTAGAAAACAGATTGGTGGGGGGGAAAGAGAAAGATAAATTAGGCAACTATTATAATCTAGGCAAGATGATGCTGACTTAGACCAAGGTGGTAGCCTAAATGCTGGTGATAAAAATGACAGGACTCTGGATATGTCTTAAAGATGGAGCCAGCCGGATTTGCTGATTCAATGTGGGACACGAAAACAAGAGTAGTTATCCTTGATTCCAAAATTTTTGCCCCAAGCAACTCACAGGACACAGATTCCTTCTACTGAGATAGGAAGACTACAGAGGAGCAGATCTGTGGGGGAGATTAGGACTTTTAGACATGTTAAATAGACATGCCTATTAAAGATTCAAATTCAGATGATACATAGGCAGGGAATCCAAGGTTCAAAGGAGAGATCTGATTTGGAAATATCTATTTGGGTAGTGTCTGCATACAGAGAGTACTTCAAAGGTATGGAGCTCCATAAAATTCCAACTTAGTATAGGTGGAGAAATAAACGAAGAACTACCCTGGGGGCTCTAACATTTAGATATCATAATAATGAGCAGGAACGAGCAAGGATGATTGAAGGAACAGCCAGTGAAATGAGAAAAGAACTAATAACCAAGAGGAACTGTGTCCAGAAAGCCCAGTAAAGGTATGTCAGGAAGGAAAGAGTGATCAGCTATGTCAAATGCTTACAGATGAAGACTCTAAGACACGGACTCAGAAGCGACAGCTGTACTTGGCCATACAGAGGTCACTGGTGAACCTGGCAAGAGCAATTTTAGTAAAGGTACCTGACTGGAGTAAATTGGAGACAGAAGGGGAAGCAGCAGGTATAAACAACCGTTTACAAGGAGTTCTGCTACAAAAAGGAAAAAAGAAATGTAAAAGTTGGAGAGGACTATGGTGTCAAAGGAGGAAATTATTTAAGATTGGATATGTCACAGCATGTTTGATGATAGGAAAGAGGGAAAACAATCCAACAGAGAAAGGAGCCAACTTGCAGGAACAATGTCCTGGAGCAGGGAGAGGGGATGAGTGCACAAGGCGGACAGAGCTTGTCTCGGGAGCATGGACCATTCATCAAGTGCAGTGGATGGACCACAAAGTGGTTCCTGAAGCAAATTCATGTGGGCAGGGAGATTGGTATTGGGAATGTATGGGTATTCTCTTCTAATGGTTCTAAATAGCTGTGCGCTTCAGTGGACTGACAGCTTTTCAGAAGAACGGGCTGTGTTTTGGTCATCTCTGTATCTCTAGCACTAGCAAGCTGGCACACATGAAATTATTCAAGAGCTCCACTGAACAAATACATTCTCAGAACCACCTAACTATCCAGGCACCTCAGCTTAAGCCTCGACATGTGCAGGACTTACTCGTCAGTTCTGTGCTGTAGATGCTCAACATTTCACAGAAGAAAAGGCATCACAGCTCTCACCAACCACGGCCCCACCCATCCCCCCATCCCCTGCTGCTCTCGGATGGGATGGGAAGGATGTGTCCATTTCCAGCCTACATGTGCAAAAAATGCTTCCTGCCCATTGGATTAAAGTCCCCAAATGGCAATTATCCACTTTGGTTTTGACTGACCCCCTCAGACACCAGTCTGTTTACTCAGAACAGACCAACTGGTCCTACTCTTTCTTGGAATATAATTGAGTTCCTTTTCCTTTAAGTATACTATAGAGTACTTTCTCCACTGTGATCAAACCCGACTCCTGTGTGGTATTTCCCCCCTAGCCTCCCAGACTTACAGATACTACAGACCCCTATTTACAAAAGCCTTTACAAATTGTAAGGATTTTTAAAATAAGAATGAGATTAGAACTAAATATACAAAATGTAATTCAATTTCCTGAGCCCCTTTCTAAGAGTAAGGATACTGAAAACAAATCAAATGTGAAATATGAGTACTAACATTTAAAAAAAAAAAAACATAAACCAGCAGAACGCTGCCAACATCACTGATACGCATTAAAGGGGCAAAGTCATATCCTCTAATCCGGAATACATCTGGGCAGTTTCCTATACTTACTCTCCTAGCTTAAAGTAGTATTTTTAATAAAATACATTTAGGCTTATTAAATCTGTAAAATTTGACAAAGATAAAACAAAAATATCCTTATTCTCTCAAAAATTTTGTGAGTAGCTAAAATTGTTCAAAAGAACCATTCTCTGAAATAAGCATGCTGGAAACTAATGGGGAGGAGAGCTTTTTCTAACAAAAGTGTCTGATTAGATAAGATAATGCAATACATCTATTATATCTATTGTAACAATACCATTCACACCACTATAGCTAAGACTCTTAGCATTTCCATTATAAAAACCTGTTTTTCAACTCTGCCACCTGCCAGCCATTAAAAAAAAAAAAAAATTGCTCTCCCACAGCATTCAAGTGTTGATCCTGGAAACATTTCTACCACCACTCCTACTAAATGTTTTTGTTCTTTAGATTATCATGCAAATATTTTTAAGAGTGTATTTTATCTTTCCACATTACACAGGTCTGATATCAAATATTAAAGTTTAATCTGCAAGCAAGAATCACTGAAACATTCATTCCAGAAATACATCAGTCTGTACTGGAGGTCAATTTGGTAGACTCTAAGCCATCAGAACATCAGTCTCACACCCTGAATAAGTTACAGATATTTATGATTCTGAAGACATCAATAGTGATAAATACTCTTCATCTGACTAAAGGGGGAAAAATCTAACAAGATAACACGAAACAGAGAAATGTGAAAATGAAGAAACAGGTGAAAAGAGTTAAGTTCAGGGCAAGAAAAAGCAGTATGCAATGGTGACAGTGTACCAAGGGGAAAACGGGCTAAAGTATCACCTATCTATTCTCCCCGAGACGTGTTAGCTAGCTACTGGACAAATGCTCAGAGGTAAGGCACAGTTTATTTTTCCTCCAAAAATTACCCCTCAGAAAAGATGGAACTGCTTTATATTTGTAATAAAATCCATGCAGAGGTCTGTCTTATTACCAGGAGCTCTTTCTTACTGTCTCCATTCTCTTACTTGAGCAACAGACCATCACTTGGAGAAGACATTACCCAGAGCAACAGGATCTCTGGAAGCCTAGAGAAGCCACCCGAATCAGTGAAAACAGCTGCACTGAGATTTAATCCTGATTTACCTCCTCGGGGTATAACCTCACCCTGGCAAGTATCGGATTTCACTGTAACAAGTCTTTCGAAGATTAATTTTTTAAAAGCATTACAATTAAATGGTCACACTGTAGAGATCAACATATAGGCTTCCACAGGAGGAAAGACAAAACCAACTGTTCTTTAACTATAAGAACAGGCGCCTGGGAGAAATTTCTAGAGACCACATCATGGATAGATTCTAAATACGTTGAATTCCAAACAAGTCAAATGGAAATCAAGTCTAGAAAACAGAGTCAGACTAGTCAAAAAGTGATTCTAGAGAGGAAAAGCCGGAAAAGTAACAACTTTAAAATTATTCCATAAAATGGAATTTTAACTATGCGTATATAACTTAACTAAATGTGAGGATATCTGACAATTTCATTTGACAATTTCATCTTCATTCCTAAAGTTTATATATTCCAGTTAATCCAAACAGTTCATTTAATCTTCTCATTGGGAGAATACAGCATCATCTTATATTGGGATCATCCATGTTTTGCCACCTGCAATAATTGAAAAAATAAAAACAAAGACCAAATCTTTTCATTTTTAAATGTATTTCTTTCAGCCCATAGCACTGTATCTGATATGTTGAATAGTTAAGCAACATGTTAATATTTACTTCACATACATGAAGAAAATACTTCCTCTCCAAAAAGTAATTATGAATTGCTGTGTTTATTTTTGAAAATATACTTGATCTGTATATCTGTACGCACATGGTTTTAAAGGAGGGGTGGAGGTGGGGACTGGACTTTTCAAACCTAGGGTCTGCAAGACAGCTCTGCTGGATTTTTCCAAAAGGATTTAGTATTCATTTTTGAAAACCATGCTTAATCCTTAGCATGAAGTTAATATATGTAAGCATGCAGCATAATGCCTAGCACACAGTAAAAGTTAAGTACATTTCAGATATTACCATGAATTGCTAAACCAAAAACTAGGGTGTTAAGGTTGTAACGTTATTTACTGACTTGTACTTTATTGCAAAAAGCAAAACCTGCAATTTCACAATATTTATTATAAATCACAGATATGTAAAATACCAAATCTGGAGATCATACTTTAATGATTACCACAGGCACTTTGTATTGGTGTAAATCTCCCACTGCTCAATCCTGAAGGCTGCTGAAGCATCCATCATTAATGACTCTGTCACACTACCTGGATCTCTTTAATATCAACATTTCATGAGGAACAGCATTAAAAAAATAAAGATTAATGAAAGTTGTGATAAATTAAGAATTTCATATAGTATATAAATTTTTTTAAATACTTACCTAACCTCTAATAATAGGAATTATATTTGGTTTGCCCAAAACATTAGCTTAACATCTTGAAGAGACTTAAAAGGATGAATGCTTTATAAGAATGAGGAACAGAACTTCATCTGTGTCCCCCAAAGCATCAAACTTAGTATCTTCTACATGGTTAAGTATACACTCAACAGGCCCTATAAAAATGGCTCCTTCTGAAATTCAAAGAATTATAAGGCTTCTTACGAAATAACATACAGACAGCATATCTTATGAATTAGTATTTGGGAAAAACACTCCTTTACCAGAGAACTATGTATTTAAAACAACCTTCACCAACGAAAGGATATATGGCACCTTTCCTAAAATATAAATATGTGATAATCCATTTCTTCAAATTACAGTAAAGCACAGTAAAATGGAAGTCTGACTTAAAAAATAAGGGTGAATGATAATAACCCCATTCGAGGTTTTTTTGGTTTTTGGGTTTTTTTCCACAACATCCACTGTCCCAAGTTCGTGGGGAGCAAAGAGACATAATGCATGACCTAGGCTCCAGCAGCTGAGCTACAAAAACACCTCGGGGGGCGCCTGGGTGGCTCAGTTGGTTAAGCGACTGCCTTCAGCTCAGGTCATGATCCTGGAGTCCCAGGATCGAGTCCCGCATCAGGCTCCCTGCTTAGCAGGCAGTCTGCTTCTCCCTCTGATCCTCCTCCCTCTCATGCTCTGTATCTCTCATTCTTTCTATCTCAAATAAATAAATAAAATCTTAAAAAAAAAAAAAAAAAACACCTCGGATTCTCCTAGAAATTTTAATAATGTATTTTAAGATGAAAAAAGTAAAAGGAAGAAAAAGTGTCAGTGAAACCAACCTAACCATGAGTTGAGGAGAGAGACACAGGGGCGACTGCACAGCAATAAAGGAAAGAATACTGCCCAGAATGTTTAACCCACAGCTAAGATAGGTGACCGCCATTAATAGCCTATGTTAGAGCCTGGAGAGGGGAGTCAATAATATAAAGGAACTTCATCTTTAAAGACCAAACAGAAGTAAACAGTAACCCCTCCATAAAGGACAAGAGAGCAAAGTAACACTGAAGGCCCAAGCCCAGGGAAGAAACCCCACAGGCCTGCATGGACCAGGAGTGGCAACAACAGCGCCCCCTGGACATAGTAATGGATGCATTCGGACACCTTCCCAAATTCACAAGTATCAGAAAGTGAAACAGACATGTGGGAACCTCTGCTAGGTTCATTCATGAACTAAATGACTAGAATTTATACTCCAGCATTCTGATGGCTAATTTTTACATACATTATTTTTATTAATTCTCATAACCCCACAGTTATATGAAACTGATACTCTCATGACAAACTACTAAATGTCACGGACTTTCTAGGTGCTCAAAAATAACTGAAACCCCAAATACTAAATTCACAAATATCAAGGACCTAGTGCATGTGTGTCTAATCTTTCTGAGTACAAGGACCCCTCGTGGTGGTATCACTTTCAACTGCCAATGACTAAGACAACACACAGTACATTCCTTGCAGTAAATCTGGTGAGTCTCCCACCCGCAGGATCTACAGACAACTCACTGAGAAGCATCGATCCACTACACAAACAGGCTTGAATAAGCACAATGTTGGTTGCATGATTAGTTTTGTTGAGGCTTAAAGCATTCACTGTATTATTGCACAGATTCCAAATGTAAATAGTTCCGTCCTAAATATCCTCCCCAGCACCAAAAAAAAAAAAAAAAAAGGAACTATGCAATGTCAAGACCTACTTCATGAATCATACAAGTCATAAAAGTAAGCTGCAGTCATTACACCTGTTTGGATATCGTCAGTCCCTACTAGCCCTGCCAATACTCACCCAGCATCATCACCAGGATCAAGAAAAATGAGAAATGTGGTTAGGTACGGGGGATGTGGCGCACAGGGCCGTGGGGAAGGCTCTGAAACCAGACTGCCCCGCTCTTGCTACCTATGCGACTTTGGTCCAGTCCTATAATCTCTGAGCGCCTCATGACCTCATGCGCAAAACAGAGATTCAAAAGAAAGAATCCGTGCCTTGCAGAATGATGAGAATTAACAGATGTGAAGCAGTTAGGAGGGTGTCTGGCACACAGTAGGCATTACAGAAGCGCAAGCAAAACAAACCAACACATAAAAATTCAAAGCTGGACCGACAGAATTCTGAACACAAGCAAAGGCATCGCATTGTTAGAAGCACCTCTGAGAAAGTTAACGTAACTCCTCCTACACAGAAAGGCGATTTCTTTGCAGCCAGCGTGAGGGGAACCTGAGCTCAACTCCTGCACGGCTCTTCCTATGCCGGGCATCCTTTCCCCGGCCGTTCCACGCTTAGTTCCTCATTACCTGCCATACACAGTGCTCAGGCCTGAGGAAAACAGTCGGAATTCCACAACACAAGACAGTTTCTTTGGGCAAACACCAAGTCCTTCATCAGATGTCAAGACTTTCACCAGGTATGTCTGCCACAGAGAACAAGTAAACAGATAATTGCAGCAGGAACCGAAGATGATGCAGGCCGAGCCCCTGGCATAGGGGCTGCCGCTCCATAAATACGAGTTCTCGTCATTAACTCCATTAACATTAGCATTAGCATAACATAGCATTAACAAAACTCCTGAGAAAGCATTCCTCAGTTTCTCAGCTTCAAGGTAAAAATAAACTTGTATTTGGCTGCTAATGTGCACATCTTTATTGTTAGAAGCAAATAAAACTTGCACATGCAACAACACGGATGACTCTCAAAAACACTGAGGGAAAGCAGCCGAAGGGGAAAGTGCGCACACCGTGTGAGGCCGTTCACGTGGCGTCCACAGGTAAGACGGGGCAGGATCAGACAGGGGCCGCTGGCAGAGGGGAAAGGGAAGAGAGGACTGGCAGGAAGCATCTCCATCTTCTCGGCGGGGGGGGGGGGGGGGGGGGGGGGGGGGGGCGCGTGCATGGATGCATACAACGGGGGAAACAGTCACTGAACGGAACGCTTAGGACCTGAACATTTTATGGGATATAGATCACGCCGGAATTTTTTAAAAATTTAAAAAGCAAACACATCTGTATATGTTCTGGGTAATTTTGAGGAGGAACATTATACATGGGTGATTTAGGAGAGGGAAGATTAAAATAACTGCCGGAGAAATACGGAGTCGGAGACTTCCAAGTTATGGTCCAGGGAGAACACGCATATGTATTCATTCTTTTTATGAAAACCAGACCTAAGAACAAAACCTGCTCCCCATCCGCCCTTTTGCCTTGCATCTCACCATCTCCTACCATCTTACTTCTCTTCACTGGCTCATTCCTGCACTCATCCCGGGAGTCTGTAGCCTCCGCTTACAGCATGATATGAACAGAGTTAACAAAAAGAAGGCCTATGAATGCTCAATCAAAACAGCAATGTTTTTATTAAAGAGACCAGCAGCTGTGTGAACAGGGACATGTAAATGCATCTGTTCTACAGGATTTTATGTTTAATTCAATTTGTTCAAATGAGAGCAGCAAGGCCCTGAAACTACGGATTAGACAAGCAAATAGTTTTGCTCAACAGAATCCCACACTGAAAGGGGGATCATCAGAAAAGACCGGCACCTATTCATTCATACACTTATTCATGCCACCAGCCCTCAGTGAGCACCTATTCCATCCCAGCCATCGTGCATGGTGTCGGGAACGCGAAGTTGCAGCACGGCCCGGTGGAGGTGGCAGACATCTGAACAGATGGTTACAACACCCTGGCAGGTTCAATAACACACATGAGCCCGGGGTGGTACGAGGAAAGCACAGAAGAGAGGAAGATTTCCTTTGAAGGCTGAAGCTTTTCTGGAGCAAAGAGGCAGAAAGGGAGAATGAAAAGTGTCTCCCACCTATTTCCCACTCCGTACAGAAGGGAGCTTCAGCTGTATCCAAAATGTTTTATTTCTGACTTTGGGTAGGGGCTGTGTAGCTGTTCCTTATCTTATTCTCTGAATCCCTTTCTCTATCAAATAATTCATAATAAAAAATTGTAGTGCCACCCACCACATACTGTCTGCAGCCTTTGGAAACCTTCACCACCAGCAGCAACTTCTCCCACAACAGAGAGCTTAGAATGGCCAGGTTAGGCCATCAGAAATGAAGATAAACGGGAAGAGACAGGCTTGGGAGTTCTCTTGTGATGACTAAGGAGAAGGCCTGGGCAGGCAGAACGAGGTGGTGCCCAAGATATCCAACTATACTGGGAAATAAAAAAAAGATACAAAATGGTTATGTAGAACATATTCCAACTTCCTTTTAAACACACACAGGAAAAAATCAGAATATAGCTTTGCCACAGAAACAGTTTATCACAAACAACTAATTCCATTCATTCTGATCACTATTCTCACACCAAACATGTCCTGAGCACTTACTCCATGCCACATACAGACAGAGACAAGAAGGTGGCTGCCTTCAGACTTCCTACAGTCACATGGGAGGAGCGAGTCAGATGAGCCGGCCTCTGGAGGTCGAGTGACAGCCCCCACGACAAGGACGGGCACAGACGCACCGCACGGCCCGCAACGGGGCTCACAGGGAACCAGCAAGCACTAAGCCTTGCAGTATGTACCATCCTCACAGCTCACACCAATAAGCCTTGGAAATTTTGCAAAATACATATGGGGAAAGAAGTAAAATGTACTTTGAGAAATTTTTTAATTATTAAAAATTTATAAAAATTATAAAAATTTAATTATTAAAAATTTTATCGTATGCCATAATAGCTGATCTCAAAGACTATGAAATTCTCGGTAAGTGCTGTACAGCACTTGTTCTCCTATTTTATAAACAAGTTCAGCTGACCCTTGAACACTGCAGAGATTAAGGGCGCAGACCCCTAGCCCCTGTACAGTTGAAAATCTGCATTTACCTTTTGACTCCCCAAATCTTAACTACTCATAGCCTACTTTAGAAGCCTTATGGATAATACAGACAACTAACACATACTTTGTGATATACTGTATTCTTACGATAAAGTAAGCTAGAAAAAAGATTATTAAGAAAATCATAAAGAAAAAATATACTTACAGTGCTGTACGGTATTTATTTAAAAAAAATCTGAGTATAAGCAGACCCGCACAGTTCAAACCCGTGTTGATCAAGGATTGACTGTAATCACATCATCTCACTAGCACCTCCTAATAGGGAAAAAACCAACGAAATTCTGGAACCCATTTAAAGTTCAAGGTGCCACTATCATACCGAAACAATACTGCCTTAAGCCAAGATGACTGACGGGGACGTGGCAGAGCCTTAAAGCAAAGGTAGCCTTTCCGTGACTGGAGCAACTGGGTAGTATGTTCATATGCACCATATACCAACTCAGTTTCTTCTTATTCTTGTACTGGTGCGAAAGGATCACTCTTCCGATCAATTTTTTGAAATCTTTATTTTTCCATTTTAAAAAATCTGTTTAATATAAAACACTTTAATATAAATTTTATACACACACACACACACAAATACACACATGTATGTAGCTAAGTAAATTTAAGGTACTTTTCAGATTTTTTTTTTTAATTGACTTTCTTCTCCTCTCTGCACTCCTGCTATAATCCAATATGCTGTAAGAACAACCATGCTGCTTACACACTTCTCACACTTGAGAGTTTAAAGGTAAGGGACAAGACAGATTTGTGATGTTTTGATAGAGTGCGTTGCCATGGAAATGACTGGCTTGTTCCTTATGAAGCACCATGACCTCACTGCAAATGAAAAAGGAAAAGGATGATTTCTGAGGATTCAACTGAGAGAAAAATTAATAGCTAGAAAAAAGAATTCAAAAACTAAAGAAACAATCTGGAAAATACTGCAATGTCAAGTGCTATACGGATATATTTTCAAAGAACTTTTAAAGCTCGACCTCCAAAACAGGAACCCTATAATAAAAAAAAAAAAAAAAGGTATAATATTAACGTGAAGATAAACCATTTTAAGTAACATGGACCTGTGGTTTCTAAATAAATACGTGACGGCGTCAATCCTGACAGACTGTGAGCAAAATCCTATGACTTTCTGTGGCTACATTATAAAATTAAATCCACATCAGACTTCTTCCTTCCTAAAAGCAGCCTGCTTTTCTCTCTCTCAATCTCTCTTTTTTTTTTTTTTCTGGTGCCCCTGTTTATACAGCTTATCCCTTATCACACTGACAAGACTGGGAACCACAGCAGATGGTCCCCCCAGACATAATTCTAACAGGTTTTTTGTGCAAACAAAAGATAAAGAAGGCTACAGCAATGATTTACTGATATCTAAAGTTGAAAACTGACAAAACACAAACTGCTTTTTTCTTACTGTTTGAACTGTTTATCCTTTAAACTACCAAGACAGATATGGCCAAAATTAAATATGATTTCAAAACTATAAAACCAAATACCCAGTTTTAACAGCCATTAAGTTTTGTCTTTGAGTTACCAAAATGTCCTAAATCACATGTTTTTTTAAACACTACCCACCATTCCCTTTGTACCAGCAGAAAAGGAAAATATTTGTAAATTTCTATCTTATTAATCCTACTTAGTTGCTATGTTGTGAAATAAACTACTCATCTGGATTTTTCTTAAGCAAGGAAAATGCATTTGAATTAAAAACTCCAAAATATCTTCCCCAAGAAAAACTAACTGAAGAATGAATTAACTGAACCAAAACTGGAATCTCGGTTGTAGGGCTAAAATGTATCTTATTTCAAAATAATCCACCAATTGAATATAACACAAAACCAAATGGAAAATGTCCCCCAAATTACTCATCCTTCAAGATTAAAGAATGTTTACACACCATAAAACAGAAGCTCCCCCATGACATTCTAATTGCAAAGAGCACTGTGTTTATGGTATACCTGAAAATCCAACAAGAGCCCCAAACGATAATACATAATGAAACTGACAAGCATCTGAAATAAACCACCCAGACATCAAGCAAAAATACACCAGACAGACCCACAGGGCTCTTTTAATGTAGGTCATGATTGTCAGACCATAGCAAAAACACGGTGACCCTTGATAAAAATTAACCTTGATTATATGTAATCATGCACATATTCTGCTCTCAGTAACCAGCCCTCTGAACTAAGTCCATAAAACTGCAAGAAGTGGAGGTCACAGGCTGCTGTGCGCTCCTCTTCACCAAAGACAATGTCTGCCCCATCGTATTTCTACCAGTGGAGGTACAGGGACAGCTTCCATCAAAATAGCCCAAGACCTCTGTGGACTCCATAGTAACTCTCACTTTCCAAGAGATCTTATTACTTCAGCAAAATGCACTTATTTTATAGTGTGTTTGTACAGATATACAGATGACTCCATAAAAACCTACATGTGTACACATTCCAGCTAAACTCCTTGATCTTTCTAGAGGTATAACATGGCTGGGTTTGGTGGGAGAATTATAAAAGCAAGCAAATTAGAATCAGATCACAAATAGCAGGCCCAACACCATGTAATCTCTCACATATTCTCTTTTTGTAGAAATCACTCAAAATCTCTGACTAGGGGAGAGGTGGTGTTAAAAGGCTGATTTTCTAATTAATGCAAGCTAAGATAAGCTTTTATGAAACCTTACAGGAGTACAAAAATCCCCCATGCAGCAGAACAAAAATGAGTATGTTCACATGATACAGACAATTTATCCACAGCTAGTTAATTCAGGTAGTGACAACATAACACTAATCAAGACTGCATTGTAAATTTTAAAGCATGAGCCAGCTAGTTACACTGCCTTCCACAACCACAAAGTAGATGTTTAATTTTGCCAGCCAGTCAACACACATGAGAACTGAAAACAGGACCAAGTGAGAGACTATGCTCACATCAGTGTAAATCCATTACTACTGGTAGAGCCGTGGGTCAAAAAGTTCACCTCTGTAGGGCATACATCATTCAGTGGAAACAATAGGTGTTCTCTGTATGATGTTTCCAAATCCAATCTAAATCCACTGTACCAAGGGGAAAGAAAGCACAGATTTTCCTGATGTTAGGGATATCCAAGACTCAGGAAACTATGAATGTATTAAGTATAATCTAACAGTTGTTATCTGATGGTCTATATTCTAAACCAAATATTATATTTATTTCTGAACAGAAAATAAATTCTATCAGACACAGAAGGAATCTAATTCTGAGTTTTGCAGCAAAAGTGTGGCATTTATGATAACGCTAGGACAAAATATAAAAACACCATGCTGACATAGGACATAGAACTTAAACACAGCACATGTTCTTTAAACACATACTAGGTTCACTTGCATCTGCCATCCTTTTGGAGAATGGAAACCCCCCTAGCTGAAACATGTTTGTTAATAAATATAACCTGAGATCTTTCTTTGGAATTAAACTGTAAAAGTGTAATGAAAACTGGCTTGTTATACATAGCAACAGTAGCATACTCTTCTCATTATGGTCACTGTACACATATTCTTAATACATCAATAACCAACACTGACACGCAAAGTAAAATAAGAACACCACTGAAATCCACGATGGAAATTTTCAATCTGAAAGAGCAGATCTAACATACTTTCTTAAAAAGGCAAACAGGAAATGTGTAACAATGAGTTGTGCAACGTGGTCCTTAAAATCCTGAACTCACTAAATGTCATCATATTAGTAGGAGACTCTGGCTAAAAGCTAATTTAATACTTAAATGTTAATATAATTTCCCCATTACTACATCTGCCATGAATGTTTTTTCAACCAATAAAAGCAAGTTTAGAAAATGGTATGTAAGAAAAGAAAAATCCTCCAGTAATATCCTTGTTACACAGATAGTCACAAATACACACTACTTCCCGGCCTAGTTTATTAAAAATTAGTACCATGCTTTCAAAAACTTGTGATTATTTGAGCAGAAATAAAGAAAGGAATTAGCTTAATAAAAATATCTAAAAATAATATAACCAAAATTAGGCTACTGTCTTGCCAGGCATGAATATATAAAAAGAGTGTAATTTTATCTAAAACATGCAAAGACTAAATCCTAAGATATTTAATTTCTTCAGCCACCACAAGACAAGTGAGTCACAAAAACAGCACTGGATAAATCTTGTTACAAATACTGCAATGTGGACCCATACATATGATAAATAAAGTATAAGAAAGCACTCAGCATTTCTATGTAAACTGCTTCTGAAGGATTATTATGGAATGCACACACTGGCTGAACTTAAAGTGTTCGGGTTTTAAACATTAATTTACTTTGACTATGTGCATGTCAAAATGAAAGATTGCTGTCTGGATGCGGACGTGCCGTATTAATATTGAACACGGGCCTTCACTTCAGGTCAGCAGTCACTCCGAGTCTACTTCAGCAAGTGGTCAGAGTAATGTACTCATTAAAATGTATGTGTTACAAGGTTATCTCCCCAAAACAGCTCTCCAATAGAGGTAGCCTTGAAACTTAAGCATTAGATATGCTAGAACCAACCTCTAATTGTCACAAGTCTGGAGAAAATTGAACTTACTCTCACTACCTAATAACCAATAAATTTAGTTGCTTTCATCAGTATCTTGGGAGAAGTCAGAGTTTTAAATTATATGAAACTAACTGGGCTGCCTCCGACAGAGTTAAATGCTCTTAAACCAACCTACACAGACTAGAGGATCATTTTAAATCTTGAAGCCAAATGTGGACTTTTCTTCATTTTGGATGCCTCACCATATTTCTTAATGAAGTAAAATGTTATTCCTTTCATTAACTCTATTCAAATTATTTTCCACTTTGGTGAGAAAATAAATTTCAATTCTCCACACTAAAGGCTGACATACCAAACAGGTTTTTCCCCCCGATTCAAAAAAATTACATCTGACCTTCAGCATATACAATGGCATGAGTAACTACCCCCAAAAAGCTCAAATACTTTTTAATTACTTTTCAGCATCAAGGATAAATCTTCCCGGTTTATACCTGGTCCACTGAAACAAGATTGTTCTCCAGCTCAGACATTCATTCCTTTCTCTCCCAAGTCACCCATTTATTTCACTAACAGGTAATTCTTCATTTTAATAACATTTTTAACATACATAAACTATGGTCTTTGCAAGTGTGTTTTTCCTCCCAAAAATGCTGATTCACTTTGTACACAAAAGCAGGCAGGGTCCCCAAGTTTGTAATTAATCATTTTGCATTGCTTCATTTCCTCATTATCCACCCCATCACTAGATAAGGGGAAGAACGCGGAGAAGGACAGGTCAACAAAGATAGGAGAAGTAGGGATCTTCTCCCAAGTATGAGACCATACCTGTCTTTCTCACTACAAATACACAGCACCTAACAGCAGGTAACAAATATCTAATGAATTTATAAAGAACAAGAGAACACTGGAGTTGAACTCGCTCATTTTATGCAGAAGTAAACTGAGGCTCAGAAAGATTAAATGGCTTGGTGAAGATCACAAGGCAGGTTGGTCAACCTCACGCAGAGTCTCATTACTTTTTAACACCAACATTTTTCTTACTCGTTCTCCCACCTATAGTACTTACTCTTTAAGATCAACAACACAACCCTCTTTCTAGAGATTTATATAAGTTTCCCCTTTATAGAAATATAGGTGGAAAGTAAGACCTTCCCAATGAGGGGGCTAATTTTCTAAAACTTCCCATAGCAAAAGAATCTATTTGGGGGCAGGGGGCACCTGGGTGGATCAGTTGGTTAAGTGACTGTCTTCGGCTCAGGTCATGATCCTGGAGTCCTGGGATCGAGTCCCCCTTAGGGCTCCCTGCTCAGCAGGGAGCCTCCTTCTCCCTCTGACCCTCCTCCCTCTCATGCTCTCTCTCTATCATTCTCTCTCTCAATAAATAAAAATCCTTAAAAAAATTATTAAAAAAAAAAAAAAGAATCTATTGGGGGGTAATTTTAAGATCTAAGGGAAGGACAGAACAGATAGACCAAAAGTAGAAAAAGAGCCCACGGATGGGCACCTGGATGGCTCAGGTGGTTGGGCATGCGACTCTTGGTCTCGGCTCAGGTCTTGTTATCAGGGTTGTGGATTCAGGCCCCACATACTTAAAAAAAAAAGAAAGAGAAGAACCCATGAGAGCCCCTATCAAAAATGTTTTAATTTGCTACAATATAATAAAGACATCACACTAAAAGAAAGGACTAAGTGACATTTTACACTTTCAGTTCATAATGATGAATACTGCATTTTTAAGGCCAACTATCCTTTGCTTTTGAGAAAATTCAGGATCTCCCTTCTACCGTCTCATTCAAACATGAGAAAATTTTTTGACTTGGAACAGATAAAATACATTCCAAGATGCTTTCACTGTATCTAAAACATTTATAAGTCCAATCGATTCCTTTCTTACTATAATAGATTCCTATATTTCTGGGGTCCCACAAGGTCCCAGGGACACCTCAACACAGATCTCAACTTTCTCCTGGCTCTCAAATACAAGATGGTAGATACCAGGGCCCAAAACTATCTCTCTCTTCCAGGATGAAAGGTTAAAACCTCTACTGTAGGACCTATCAGTCATTTTTCTTCCTCCTGAATTCCCGACCCTCAATTTCCTCTTTTCTAAAATGTCTCAAAAAGGGGTGATTTAAATATACCTAAGAAAAAAAATCTAATGACCTTGAAAGATTACATAAACATCAACCTAATACAATCTACTGGAACTTCACACAAAGAGAAATTGTACTGGGAGTGGAGGAAGAACCTTCAAATTTGGTAACTAGTTTCATACTCAGATAAAGGATTTCTCCATTCTCCATAATACCTTTAGGTTTAAAACAGCATAGCACCAGAATTAAAGCATTCAAGTGGCTGGCAGTCAATGCTAATTAGTATGACATGCTCAGACTTATCAGATGGCCCATGACCTATACCCATAATGAAATCTAACTCCAAATGTTCTTGACCAAAGTAAAAAAGCATTTCTTTGGCAGGTGGCGGAAGGAATGATGAGTCAGGAAGAAATACTCAACACTGGCCAGATGCCTTAAGGTATCACCAGTAAGAACAGGAAAATTAAAAGAACCAATTGAAGAAACTAACAAAGAACAATGTGCCCATTTTATTTAGTCGCTTTAAGCATGAAATCTACACTCACAGTGCCCATGAATCACAACATTTGTAAAGCACAAATAAGGCCATTTACTGTGGGCAGGCTCATAAAAGAGTCCCAAAAACTTATAAAAGAACTATTTGAACTAGAAAAATGCTAAATTTAATTCTTTCAGGTGGCAAGAAATCATCAGTGATTTCCACCTAACAGTAAAAAGAAGGACAACGCAAATGAGAAACCAACTCTGTATACAATTGTTCAGGACATTTTACTTGTTGCTCATGAATGACACAAATATGGATATTAATTCATTCAGCAAACACTGAGAGCTTATTATAGGCCAAACATGGTAGTTGGTCGTAATGAATAGAAAAGCTGTACTCAAGTTCAGTCTAATAGGACAGAGAGGGGGTTGTGAACACATAATCCCAACAGAGTCTAATAAGTGCCACAAGCAGAGATAAAGATAATCTTGGTGAAAGGAGTGTGTTAAGGACGAGCTTGACTGGGGGAGGGGGAGAAGGGAGGGAGGAGCAGAGTTAGAAATGTCCAAAAAGGATTCACACCTGACATTTCTTAATACAGCGCTTTACCTCTTTCAAAGTACGAAAACGTGTGTGAAAAAACATGACCTGTCCCTCATACTTCTGGAACAGTCAAAATGGGTTATTCCATAAATGAGAAGTAAAAAAATAAAACAGAAATAAGTTCACTGAAAAAAGATAAAGTTCACTAATAATGTCATCTTTGAAGCAAAACCTCAAATCTTCGAACACCTAACCCCTTTTCATCCTGTGAAATCACTCCATTCTGCCTCGCTGGTTCCCCAAAGAAGCCATCTATTATATGTTACCTCGATATCCTATTTAGCCTCATTTCCTAATTAACATTCACCATGACAAAGAGATGTGCAAAGGAGAAACACAAAACCACTTAAGTAGATTAAAATGAATTATGCACGTTTAAAGTTCCAGTTTGTTTCAGAGATTCAAATTTAAAACATTTTTATAAAACAGTGAATTTTCTTTATTAATAGTTAATAAGAGGGGCTCCTGGGTGGCTCAGTTGGTTAAGAGACTGCCTTCGGCTCAGGTCATGATCCTGGAGTCCCTGGATCAAGTCCCGCATCGGGCTCCCTGCTCAGCAAGGAGCCTGCTTCTCCCTCTAACCCTCCCCCCGTCATGTACTCTCTCTCTCTCTCATTCTCGCTCTCTCAAATAAATAAATCTTTAAAAAAAAAAAATAGTTAATAAGAGCTAACACTTATCAACCATTTATTAATTTTCTCAACCCTATAACCCATTTTAGAGACGAGGAATCACAGGCTCAGAGAGATCTGAGAAATACTTATTCATTTATGCCAAGCATGCAATTTAAAAATTACCCCAGGTTTTTCAGACATTTGAATTGGTCAGTGTCTTTCAGATCAAAGTGAGACCCAAAAACAGGAAACAACAATTTCAAGGCAAAGCTAAAGGAGCATTACACTTGCAGATCAAGGCCTAAATATATGAAGCAAAAAAAAAAAAAAAAAAATCCCTCCTAAGATAAATACTTTCTATGGAAAGGATAAAAATAATTTATAAGGAGTTTCTGGGAAGAAGAACAGTAAGTGAATTAATTATATTTAAGTAATACAAATTTTTATTTTCCTTCTATGAAATTTTTATTGTAACAAAAAAAATTTTTTAAGATTTTATTTATTTATTTGACAGAGAGAGACAAAGCGAGAGAAGGAACACAAGCATGGGGAGTGGGAGAGGGAGAGGCAGGCTTCCTGCTGAGCAGGGAGCCCGATGCAGGGCTTGATCCCAGGATCCTGGGACCATGACCTGAGCCAAAGGTCTGAGCCACCCAGGTGCCTCACAAATTTTTTAAAAATATTTTAGTTCTCTCACATGTTTTAGACCTTGGTCATCCTTACCCCTTTTTCTACCATGAGGCCTTGAAATTCTCAACCACATATGGCAGTTTCCTACCATGGGGATTTTTAGACACATAACCCTTAAAGTGTACAGAATAGAAAAAGGGCTATAATAAAATTATTTACTTCTTAAAAACTGCCTATGATGACTATTTCTCATTCTTGTAATATTTTCTCATTGACATTTTTAAAAAATTTTTAAAAATCAAAAGGTATTAACAAGGCCTTGCTTAATAATACCAGTGACCCAACTCTCTTTCCTGATTAAAAGCTGACAGTATCTGGAGTACTTACTACTCTGAGTGAATATTCAGATGTACAGTCTTATTAAAATTATGTTCATTTTATAATTCCCTCTATTACTAATGCATGCTTAAAGAAAAGGATTCTGAGATACATTTTCTTGTTCTTTTCCAGTCCTTGACACAGACTGGTGAGGGGTACCATGGACTAACAAGCACATTCAACCAACACAGATTACTGAAATTAAAAAGCTGTAACATATTAACATATCTAGGCCACACAGAAGTGTCACAAGGCAAAATCATCAGCATAAATTAGCACATTATTATAAGGCATGTACAGGAGCCAGATAAAATCTCCATGACAGATCTTTTTTCATAACAAATATATAATGAATGCTATTTGATTGGATTTCTTTTAATCACAAGTATTATTTGCAGAGAAAGTATTGCTTGTATAACATCACATTTTACTAAGTCAGCTTCCCTGAGAAGAAAATTTGAAATTAAGGAGAGCCTGGGTGTGTGTGGGGTTGGCGGGGGTGGCGCAGGGTGGAGAAGGGGAATTCTGTTTAAAGCATTTGGAGGACACTTGGCTGTCTTTCTCCATTTTGCATTTTTACAGAAATAGAGGGTTTTTAAAAAGTCATTCTGAATGCACTTTTCTAATTTCCTTACAAAAACCTGAAAGCACAAAGTCATTTAGGAAAATAAACACTTACCAAATCCACAGAATTTTACATCTACACACACACACACACACAAAGGGGAAAGAGCAGATCAGTTTCTTGCTATTTTAAATAATTAAAACATTGTCTACAATAATAGTATCCTAAGAGTATGGGGTCTAAAGTATTAAAGTGTCATAATACATTCCTTCTATTTTCCATACAATTCATAGCTCACAGAACAGCTGTCAAATACTGGAAGAAAATACCTAAATAATAGTCTTTAGCTACTGGAACAGTTGCTGAATAATCAAATCCTCCTTTAATTATGCATTTTTAAACAATTCAGACAAATCACATATGTATCATATTACTAACATCAACAAAGGCAGCAACAAGAGTGAACACTTAAATATAAGCACACACACTCTCATGAACATAAAACAAACCTCTAACTGCCATGTGTGTCCTCACTTCCCCCAAACTACATACATTCAGTAACTGAAACAATAACGTCAGAGTGCTAAGGATGACTTTTTCATGGAAAAAGAAGTAAACTCTTTATTTCTAAGGCCTGCACCTTAGAAAGTGGTATTTAAGGAAAATTAACAAAAACTCGTAAGTACAGGTTATGCTAACCTGACACATTT
The DNA here is from genome assembly GCF_011800145.1 of Mirounga leonina. Classification (NCBI taxonomy): domain Eukaryota; kingdom Metazoa; phylum Chordata; class Mammalia; order Carnivora; family Phocidae; genus Mirounga; species Mirounga leonina. The sequence continues at coordinate 21,940,161 of NW_023270709.1, read as the reverse complement.
TCTAGTTTTCAATAAAGGAAACAGTGGAAGCTTATTCACAATTACCTTAGGTTTTTTAACCTTGCCCCTCAGACAAGAGTCAAGCATTTTATAATATTAGTAACAGAGGTGTTCTCTGCTTTTCTGCTTCCAGTAAAAATTATTGACAAATTCTGTTCATATTGAAAACCAACTACAGACAGCTTTGACTGGACATAAAAACATCCTACTTGTATTCTCCTGCTCGGGTCATAAACTACGTTGGCTGCATTATGCTCCATGAATGAACAATCAGGAGGTTTTCGCCTAACTGTATGGGAAGTATATGCACCACATCCTGCTACATAAATAACCCTCACTTCTAGTCACGTTCCTGTTATCTAATTTTTGCATTTCTCACCTGAGAAGCTATTCATAGAACCTAGATTCTCCTTTCATCACATTACTGCCAGTAGGAAATTCAAGCAGTGACAGATTTTGCTAAATTTTCAAAGGTACTTTTAACATAAAATAACATTCCAGAATGGATAAACCTACGTGGTGTGACCTAAAAGCCCACACAAATCATTTATTTATGGCTGTTATGTTTTAATCACTGGACTGTTTTTAGAGGCTTAAAAAAATTAATGGTTTTTGCTATACAAAAGCAACTATGTTTTCCATGAAACATTAGCTGTCACATCAATACAAGGTTTTATCATTAATTATACTGGATTACACAGGCGTTTATGTCCACAAAATGTTAAATACCTGAATTTCCAAACCATTTCAAAATAAAAATGAAACCTGGTCCTAGTAAACCCTACATGAATTAAAGACCCATTTACAAAACAGAAAATTAAATGTAAAAAATATAACCTCAATTTAATACATTTGCAGATACAACATCCAACACATGTTCTCATAAAAAAGCAAATTAAAAATATTAAACATAGGTAAACAGTGCCACCTTTTGGTATATTTAAGGAACTGAGCTTCTAAATTGTACAAAACATCTTTAATGCAACACAGATGACAGAGTAAAGAAATTCAAAAACCATCAATTTACAGTTTAATAACAGTAAACCTTAATAAATAAATTAGTTATCTTTTAAATTATAAACATTTTCAAAAACTAAAACATTACCTCATGTTTACATGTTTTCATTTCAATTTCATGAGGTTGGTTGAACATCACTTCATTTAAAAAACAAAAAAAGAAAGAACTGACAAGGCTCAGAAAGTTTTAATGACTGATCCAAACATCCCTCAGATGAAAATGGTTGAGCCATCACTGGCTCAAAATTGCTAGTTTTTAAATTCCTACATTAATTCCTAAAACATTAAAGAATAAGTCAAATCCTAGAATTATCCTACGTTGCAATCAATGCACACATATCTACCCTGTGTAAGATATTGCAAAATAGTTCTTGCTTTTACAATGTTTTCTGCAGACGTGCAAATGGAAACATGTTTATGTTTACATTCCTCCTTGAAGGATACACAAACATGGACTACACTCAGAGCAGTTTACAAATCACAAACACAACCACCAACAACTCTTCATGCAATAGTCTTCTTCCTATCTCCAAGCTGATTAGAAAAACCTTCACTGGAAACTGAAAGCCTTCTCGCTACCTTCTCTGCCCCACCCCAGGAGATTTATGGCTTGCACGTGATTTGCAACTCACCTAAGTCACAAGATTAAAAGCTGCTACTAAAGAGATGGAAATGATAAGCTTCAAATACTCTCCCCTAAAGCTTCTCTGCCTTAATTTGATCTCGTATTTAGAAGTCTGTGCACCATTTTCAATGTCTTCCATTTTTACATCTTGCAGCGATTTCCTAATTGGTTTTGTTAGACCTATAACATATGTATTCTAGAACACCTTCACAGGTCCTTCATTCTTCCAAGCTAGCTAACAACTCAGCTCTCACACAAGAGCACAAAATATTCCCAATGATCTTTGTCTCTGATTCACTTTTTACCATGAATTTTACTCAAACAGCACTCATCGAGTACTTCCTTACAGTGACTTCAAAATCACAGTTAATATGTAATGATTCCATCTTAAATGACATAGCAACTCAATTAAAAAGACAGCAACAAAAAAAAAAAAAACAAAAGCTAATATGATGATGGCTAAAAAATGATTGTGGAAAACTGCAAGAGTCAAACCAGCGAGGGAGCCAGAGGGAGGGGCCAAGGGCCCTACTTCTTCCCTGAAACACAACTTCACAATCCAATGCAACAGTTAGACCTTAACCCAGAAATGCATTTAGTGCATGAATTAGCCTCACCTCTTATTCATAACATATTCAAGAAAAAGGCACAGTGTAAGACATGAAAGTTGGTAAACTGAGCGATTTTTAAAAATGACTTAGTGGGAAGGATCAAGCAAAAACATGCTAAGAATAACTTTTTTAGAAGGATTTCATTTCACCCCGTAGCTCTTTTCTCAACATTACAAGGGCTGGCTGCTCACCCTCAAGAGTAAACAACATTCTGCATTTTCTCTAGAGACTCTTCATTGCTTTCCCCTATTTCTGTATGGCTGAAAATCCCATTCTGAAGACCCTTAGTTTTATTGCTCTGCCTGCTTTAGTTCCTGGGTAGAAAGGGAAAAAAGAATGAGAAAATGCCTTTCCCACTGCCATCCTTACACCATGCACCCTTATCAGCTGTCACAAATAACTCAACATTTGAACACAAGTGATCCTCCAAGATCACCTGTCCCTCCCGCAGGCACACACAGATATACGGAAATACATATAACCAAATGTTATTAGGTCTGAGGAAACATCGAAGTTTCTAGTACTGAATTCAATCCCATTAAATTGAAAGCAATTACTGCTCACAATTTAATAAGGATGGATTAAATTAGATTTCTGATTCAATATAATTTGCAATGTCCATGTCAGGAAAAGTGATAGTATGAGTACCTTTTCCAAGACCTGTCAAGACTACACAGACTGGACGTGACATAAACCTAAATAGGATTCTACTGAAAAACTCAAGGGACTCACATGCACGCACACACGCACACAAGCACGCCCCACATTTATTTAACCTTTAGAATATACTTTAATGTTTTATTCTGCTATAAAGATAAGAAGTATAAAGTTACTTCGATATAGTCAAAATAGCATTTTTACTGGTTCACTAAGGCACTTACATTGAATTCCTACTCTGTGCCAGGTCCTGTGCTTAATGATAATAATGATAATCCATGGGGCACCTGGGTGGCTCAGTTGGTTAAGTGTCTGCCTTTGGCTCAGGTCATGATCCCGGGGTCCTGGGATCCAGCCCCATGTTCTCCCTCTCCCTCCGCCTGCAGCTCCCCCTGCTTGTGCTCTCTCTCTGTGTCAAATGAATGAATAAAATCTTTTTTAAAAATAATTATGATGATGATAATGCAAACACACACTAAACACTCTACATATACATTTGATCTTTATTAAAAACTACTACTGTCTTCATTAAGTAAATAAGGACACTGAGGCACAGAGATATTGTCGTCTGTCCACTCATACAGCTACTACATGGCAATAGCTGGTTTTACTGTCTAGCTTAATGTTAATAGCTGGCTACAGTCTCCTGAAAATTGAACGACACTTGTCTCTGAGATGCCAAAGGTAAAGATGACTAAGGTAGAAGGAACTCACATACGTTGGGAGAGAACACGTAAAACAGACAGGAACTAACTGAGGGACCACTTCCTCTCCGCCTCGAAGCCAGGGGAACAAATGGAACGTGGCAGCGCAAGCAGAGTTATATACAATCAGACTCTGTACACTTAGAGTCAGGACCAAAAATGATGAAATTAGCTGATCTAATATGTATAATCACAACTGTCTCTCTCTTTCTCTCTCTCACACACACGAATCTATGTCTATAACATTATAAAAATTCTTAGAAACTCTTAAATTTGAGAATCACCAAGCGACAATAAAGAAAGGACCAAAAGGAAAGTCTCTGCAAATGCCTGGATATTCAAATCATCTCCCCTTAAATTAACCATCAAACACATGTTGGTCAAGTGGGAATGGTGGGAAATTTTACAGGGCTGTAGTTTACGGCATTCTCTTTTAATATTAAGCTTCTTTAACCTTAATATATGTTAACAGATTTGAGGATTAATGAACTACTCAAAATGCGTCTTATGCAAAGGTTAGTTTTTAGAAAGTGTCCAAGCAAGGTAATGGTAAAGGTAATAAATGTTTGTCCTCAGATTCAAAAACTCCCACCTGAGTAAGCTCCTATGGCCAAGAGGACAACCACCACACTCTAGGACAAACATAGTCAGGGCAAGAGCTACGACAATGTCAAGCAGTGAGTCCATGAATGAGTAACGTCACATCTGGTCTCCAGCATATATGTTGCAGGCAGATTGTACACAATCCGTGCTACCTCTGAGAAGGTCAACTTGTCTAATTCTTACATAAATACTACTACAAAGTTTAAAACGTAGTACATTAGGAAAAAATAAGGTGTTAACAAAGTTAATGGCTTCTAATAATTTTATAGAAAGACTATTTGTAACATGAAATTCACTTTTCATCTAGCTCATTATCGCTACAGTGATCATGCAAGAGAATACTGCCATCTATTGTCCAAGAGCTAAAAATACATCATATCTTTAATCCAAACCCACTGAATTGTTCAAGGCCAGAAAGAGCCAACACTACTTTACACATTCAAGGGTCAGTATCTCAAAAAAAGGTTTTTCCCAAAAATCAAAGACAGTAACACAAAAAACAGACTTTTAAGTGAAGCTTCCATGGTAATTATCATCTACTCTTTTCTTTAAAGAAAGAAAATTAAAATTTAAATACAGACTACTTCTACATAAATTATCCAAAATAAAGTTTTACAAAATCTCAAAAGGTAATCTGGATCATTAAGCAATTAAGCAAATATCAAGTTTCTGAAAATCTTTGATTTTTCTCTCCTAAAAAGTCTAAAATATTAAAAGTGGAAAATAAGTTGCTCAATACCAGAACGCCAGCAATTTTAAAATAGTCATCGTCACACAAGTTAGCACCCCACAGCAATTTATTCACAAAAATACAACTACACATGAATTGAACTATTAGTAATACCTACATAGTACAAGACATACAAACAAGAATTAAGTAACCTAAAAAGGTCAGGCCAAAAGTGGAAGAGGATGAAAGATGATATTCAAGTTCCCAAAGACAAAAAGACAAACCTTTCCCATATCTACTAGGTAAGAAAACTGAGAGAAAGAGTTCAAAACTTTTTTCGAAATCTATTACTGGTATTTCACTTTGGATGTAATACCAGGCTAAGAAAAATTATGACCTAGAACCAACACATTGTAGAATTCACAAGCGTGAACTAGACTTTCTCTTTGTCTGTTTAAAAGGTGAAGATTCTAATCAACCATGCAACTTTACTCTCAAACAGAAGGGAAATAATGCCTGGGATTAAAAAAAAAAAATAAGGTTGACACTAATTAATTTGTACAGATAACCCACAAGTTAGTACAAAATCAAAACTAGTGATTATGCCACTTAATAAACTGTAGATTCAAAGACATGTAGTTCTGTGCTTCACGTGATAAAGGAGACTCTTGGGGGGGGGCGCCTGGGTGGCTCAGTCAGTTAAGCGTCCGCCTTCAGCTCAGGTCATGATCCCGGGGTCCTGGGATTGAGCCCCACATACTGCTCCCTGCTCAGCAGGGAGTCTGCTTCTCCCTCTCCCTCTGCCCCTGCTCGTGCTCTCTCTCTCACTCACCCTCTCTCAAATAAAATCTTTTTTTAAAAACAGGAGACACATTAAAAAAAAATACACCCTCCCAAAAAAAAAAAAAAAAAAAAAAAAGGAGACTCTTGGGCCAACGAGATGAAAAGTAACAGACACTAAATATTTCCATGCTCCATTTAAAGAAGGAAAAAGAAAACTAGAATACAGAGATCAGAAAAACGAGCATGCATCCTATTTTATATCACGTAATGAGGAGTCCCAACACCCTGTTAAAATGTATTAAGACATTTTTAAAATGTTGTTCCACTGAAGCATCACAAAATTTAAACAAAACTGTGTATCAAATTTAAATTTTAGGGACTTAACTAGAGAATCCTATTCAGTTTTTACAATATAAACCATAATATAATTCCTGATGTAATGAAAAGCAATTTTCCTCCATTTCTCAGTCATCTTGGACACATTTTAAAATAAAGACAACCTTACAAGACCTTCCAGGTAAAATGGGTAAATTGTATGGGTAAATAAAATGTAAATTATACTTCATTACAGTTGTTTAAAATTAAAAAAAAAAAAAACTTATAGGACAAACATTGATCACAATACACCACGTAAGCCACACAGTATCTTTACTACAATGCTTTCCTTGAGAGGTATACAAATTGGGCTCCATTTTCAGGTGACATAACCTTCTACAAGGGGACCATAAAAGCAAGTTATGCATAATATATGGCAATTGATTATATATATCAATGGCCTTCCAAACTGAAGCATTTCTAAGACTGAATTATGTATTAATGGTTTTCCAGTTCCATTTGTCCATATCCTTCCAAATGATGGAGTCTTTCATTAATACATACATACAAGATGCACAAACATTATACTAATTCTCTTACACTCTTAATTCTCTTCAAACCTGTTCTCAACTATTCCCACTTTCAAAATCCTATTTTAACCCCCTTAGATCGCTCATCTTCCTCAACTTCAACCAATGCATCTTTTACCTTGTTAGCATTCCCAATCCACTTTCTAACAAAAGCAGACCTTCTTTACTCAATTCCTTCTGCAATCACAAAATGACTTTTCCTGGCTCAAGCTAGCCATTCCAGAAATCCAAGTATAGGATTCCAAAATTTCATTCTCCTGTAACATGAGGTCTGGTCAAAAAGAGGCTGTCTAGTTTTACTAAAGAGCCAGCTGTTTACTATACATACTAAAATGCAATGTGCCTACAGGTCTCATTTTACATTCAGAGATCTCCAAATTACTTTCTCGCATCAAATCTTAACATTGCGAGCTGTTTTGTTTTTGTCAAAAGGTAAGAAGACTACCAAACCTCTTAAAAGACCTCTATCCTTGAAAGCTGAACTTTTTGGAAAGACTCGGAAGAAAGAATACAGCTCTGTGATCCAATAACAACGGCCATCTCTCCCACAATAGGTACATCACCATTACTTTTTCTAAATCACATCCTGAAAAAATGTCTGCTTCTACCACCCCTGTGCTGTCAGATCCTTATACTAAGCTTATAGTAAAAGTCTCAACTTTCAATGTGAAATACTGGTTTTCTAGTTATCTTTGCCATTGTTAAGATTTATGAACAATATTCCTGGTGGTTCATGCAAATAACCTAATATATGAATATGGCCATAGGAACCAGGGAGCAAAGGTAAAGTGAATTACTAGCAGGGGCACCTGGGTGGCTCAGTCGGTTTAGCATCTGACTCTTGGTTTCGGCTCAGGTCACGATGTCAGGGTTGTGGGATCGGGCTCCACGCTCAGCGCAGTCTGCTTGTCCCTCTCTCTCTACTCCCCCCAACCCCACCATACACAAATGAATAAATAATAAAATCTTTTTCTTAAAAAAAGTGAAGTACTGGAAGTACTTTTATTTTTTTTTAAAGATTTACTTGTTTATTTTAGAGAGAGAGACAACAAGCGGGAGGGAGAGGCAGAGGGAGGGAGAGAGAGGAAGCAGACTCTCTACTGAGAGCGGAGCCTGCCTTAGGGCTCAATCCCAAAACCCTGAGATCATGACCTGATGCAAAAGAGTCAGACCTTAACCGACTGAGCTAGCCAAGTGCCCCAGGAAGTACTTTTAAATAATTACCTTAAGCCTACAGTTTTCCAGCACAGAGGACAGAGAAAGTAAAAGCTTATAAAATTAGCCTGAAATGCCCCCATGAAGAGGAAAGTTAGATCAAAAGATATAGTTCCTATTCGATGTACAAAAGACCTTGTTTCCTCTAAAAATAAATAAATAAATAAAACAAAACCAAAAAAAAACCCCTTTCTATGTTTAACACTGAGCTTTAAAACTGAGACTCAACTGTATCTATGAGTGGACAACCACCCCTCATACTACACTCTGCAAATCATCAGAGCAGAATTTATGTTCACTAGGACTTCCAGATGGACTTCAGAAGGCATCACCTTTAGCTACAGAATACAGAATTTCTCCAAGGAAACTCTGGGTTACACTTAATAAAACGTCTACTCAGCACATAACTTAATACCTCATTGTAAATAGTCACTACTGATATATGTAATTTAAGTCAGAAACCTAAATGTCAGGATTTTTTAAGTAATTCTTTAAAAGCCTAGGTAAACAAAGTCTTTGTTCTCTCTTTATCTTCAGGTACAATCTATACAAAATTAGCAATAGAGATGAATGTGTGTTATGACCTGTAACACATTATACACAGGTAAATAATAGCCGTGATGATCAAGGAATAGGAAGGCTAGATTAAAGAGCTCTTGTGGAAGGCCTACACTAGGACAGCTGATGATTCTTTCATTGAATTCCACTAGAGATTCTCGAATACAAAAATCAAGATGTTTCATTTGGGGGATGGGGAGATGGGCAAATGAGTGAAGGAGTGTAGGAAATACAGGCCTCCAGTTACGGAATGAGTGAGTCACGGTAATAAAAGGTACAGGACAGGGAACACAGTCAACGGTCTTCTAAGAGTGTTGTATGTGACAGATAGGAGCTACACTTGTAGCGAGAACAGCAGAACAAAGAGCGCTACCGAATCACTATGCTGCACACCTGAACCTAATGTAACAGGTGTGTCAAATAAAACTTAAAAAAATTTTAACAGAGGGGCGCCTGGGTGGCTCAGTCGTTAAGCGTCTGCCTTCGGCTCAGGTCATGATCCCAGGGTCCTGGGATCGAGCCCCGCATCGGGCTCCCTGCTCCGCGGGAAGCCTGCTTCTCCCTCTCCCACTCCCCCTGCTTGTGTTCCTGCTCTCGCTATCTCTCTCTCTGTCAAATAAATAAATAAAAATTAAAAAAAAAAAATTTTTAACAGAAATAGAGTACCAGTGTTCACATATTACTGTGAAGATTAAATGAAGGAATATGGAGGCCCAGCACATGATAAACCCCAAACGAACATAGGTAATTATTGTTATCAAAGCAAAAAGGAAAGAAGATGTTATATTTATGTTCCACCAGGAGATGACTTTACAGTTATGATAAAGGAGGTGGAAATGGACCAGACAGCTCTCAGCCAACAATGCTACCTATAACTAAAGTAACAGCTCACTTCCAGCTCCCAACACAGCGCTGAAATTAAGAAACTGAGCATATTCCTGAGGTATGGATTCCAGTGGTAAGTATTCCCCTTTCTCTCCTCTCCAAAACAACAACACTAAAAAAAAAAAAAAAAGGCTTCTAATAAGGATTGCACATAAGAGTCCTAAAAGTCTTTCAGGAGAAATTTCAAAATGTTGGGCAGCAAAAAAATAAATAAATAAAAAGCAACAACAAAAAAACCCACAACCTATCTAATAAAACCTACCCAGTATTAGGTTTCCATACTGACCTGCCTTCAAAGTATCAAGTTAGAGCGACTACACAGTATGAAGAGCAGCGGTCATGCTGACAGACAGCCACGTGCAATGTCCACTCTAGCACAGAGTAGTTGGGTGAAGGTGTGCAAAGCACGTGTCTCCCGTCTCCCAGTCTCAATCTGCTGGTCTTAAAATATGTGGTAACCTCCTGCCAAAGTTACTTCATCTGATCCTTGCAATAACTTATGTGAAATGCCTAACACGGTAGACTTTCAACTAATTCAACTCCCTTGCCTGGAAAATGTGTGCAAAAAACCTGATTTCACTTAAAATTAGCTGGCACAAAATACTGTGTCACCTAAGAGAAGCAAAATATACATTTTTCATTTAGTTTCATTTTGAAGGTGAAGGTCCACTGCTTTTTCAGCTTCCCACAGAATTGGTCTACACATCTTAATATCTTTTTATTATATAGGTAAGCTCAAGATATTAATTGAAATGTCATGGTAACCAGTTCTTAAAAAAAACAGATTAAGGGATGCCTGGTGGCTCAGTTGTTAGGCGTCTGCCTTCAGCTCAGGTCATGATCCCAGGGTTCTGGGATCAAGCCCCGCATCGGGCTCCCTGCTCTGCAGGAAGCCTGCTTCTCTCTTTCCCATTCCCCCTGCTTGTGTTCCCTCTCACTGTCTCTCTCTGTCAAGTAAATAAATAAAATCTTTAAAAATAAAAAAAAAATAAAATAAACAGATTAAAGCAGGCAAAGTGGGTTTTTTTCTCTCAAGAAACTTTATGTGCATTCATACTTTAATTATGTACAAATGTGATTTCCAAAAAATCCAAGTCCAAACACAAAAATGTAGCTTTAATGTCCTTAAAATTCTACTGACCCATAAGTGTAGTCCTTGAATGTATTCCTTACACAAACATCTGGGTATACCAATCTAACATATCCCATTAATCTCAGTCTTAAAATTTAAAGCTATTTCAAATTAAATGGCCAGGTCCAGGAAATATGCTTCCACTTTGGACATTCAATTATAATATTATCTCCTATACCATAGAAACTAGTACTTGTTTCTACAAGATTAATTTTCTTAATTCAAACATAAAATGTTATATTCTAATAGATGCAAAAATCCTCAACAAAATATAAGCAAACCAAATCCAACAATACATTAAAAAAAAATCATACACCACAATCAAGAGGGATTTGTTCCCGGGATGCAAGGGTGGTTCAATATTCACAAAACAATCAACAATCAATGTGACAGGTCACATCAATAAGAGAAAGGATAAAAACCACACGATCATTTCAATAGATGCAGAAAAAGCATTCAACCAAGTACAGCATCCATTCATGATAAAAACCCTCTGCAAAGTAGGTCTAGAGGGAACATACCTCAACATAATGAAGTCCATATACGACAAACCCACAGCCATCATACTCAATGGTGAAAAACAGTTCCCCTAAGATCAGGAACAAGACAAGAACGTGCATGCTCACCACTGGAAGTCCTAGTCAGAGCAATCAGACAACAAAAAGAAATAAAAAATATCCAAATTGCTAAGGAAGAAGTAAAACTCTCACTATCTGCAGATGACATGATACTAAATATAAAAATCCCAAAAGACTCCAACAAAAAACTCCTAGAACTGATAAATGAATTTAGTAAAGTGACAGGATCCACAACCAATGTACAGAAATCTGTTGTATTTCTTTACACTAATAATGAAGCAGCAGAAAGTGAAATTAAGAAAAAAATCCCATTTGCAATTGCACCAAAGACAATAATATATCTAGGAATAAACTTAACCAAAGAGATAAAAGACCTATACTCTAAAAACTATAAAACAGTGATGAAAGAAATTCAAGATGATTACTGGAATGGAAAGACATTCCACACTCATGGGTTAGAAGAACAAATATTGTTAAAATATCTGTACCATCCAAAGCAATCTACAGATTTAATGTAATCCCTAACAAAATACCAACAGCATTTTTCACAGAACTAGAACAACCCTATAATTTGTATGAAACCACAGAAGACCCCGAATAGCCAAGGCAATCTTGAAAAAGAAATATAAAACTGGAGGTATCATAATTCCAGATTTCAAGTTATATTACAAAGCAGTAATAATTAAAACAGTATGGTACTGGGTGGCTCAATCGGTTAAGCATCTGACTCTTGGTTTCAGCTCAGGGCATGATCTCAGGGTCATGGGGTCAAGTCCCGCAACAGGCTCCACACTCAGCACGGAGTCTGCTTCTCCCTCTCCCTCTGCTCCTCCCCCACTCATGCTCTCTCTCTCTCTCAAATAAATAAATAAAATCTTAAAAAAAAGAAAAACAGTATGGTACTGGCATAAATATACAGACATAAACCAATGGAACAGAACAGAAAACCCAAAAATAAACCCACAATTATATGGTCAATTAATCTTCAAAAAAGGAAGAATATCCAATGGGGGAAAAGACAGTCTCTTCAACAAACGTTGTTGCAAAACTGGACAGCAACATGCAAAAGAATGAAATTGGACCATTTTCTTACACCATACACAAAAATAAACTCAAAATGGATTAAAGACCTAAATATGAGACCTGAAACAATACAAATCCTTGAAGAGAACACAGGCAGTAATTTCTCTGAGATCAGTAATAGCATTATTTTTCTAGATAGGTCTCCTGAGGCAGGGAAAATAAAAGCAAAAATAATCTATTGGGACATCAAAATAAAAAGCATCTGCACAGCAAAGGAAACAATCAACAAAACTGAAAGGCAACCTACAGAATAGAGGAAGATATTTGCCAATGACAGACCAATAACCCCAATAAAGGGTTAGTATCCAAAATATAAAAAAAACTCATACATACAACACCCAAAAAACAATCCAATTAAAAAACAGGCAGAAGACATGAACAGACATTTGTCCAAAGACGATAGAAAGATGGTCAATAAATACATGAAAAGATGTTCAAAATCACTTATCATCAGGGAAATGCATATCAAAACTACAATGAGATATCATCTCACACCTCTGAGACTGTCTAAAATCAAAAACACAAGAAACAACCAGTGTTGGTGAAGATGTGGAGAAAGGGGAACGCTCTTGCACTGTTGGTGGGAATGTAAACTGGTGTAGCTAGTGTGGAGAACAGTATGGAGGTTCCTCAAAAAATTAAAAATAGAACTACTCTATGATCCAGTAATCACACTACTGGGTATTTACCCCAAAAATATGAAAACCCTAATTCAAAGGATACATGCACCCCCATGTTTATAGCAGCATTATCTACAACAGCCAAACTATGGAGGCAGCCCAAGTGTCCATCAATTGATGAATGGATAAAGAGGTGGTGTGTGTGTGTGCATGTGCATATATTCCTAAACATAGGAATTCATACACACACACACACACACACACACAGGAATATTATTCAGCCATAAAAAGGAATGAAATCTTGCCAGTTGCAACAACATGGATAGAGCTAAAAAGTATTATGCTAGGAGAAGAACTACTTCAGTCAGAGAAAGACAAATACCATATGATCTCACTCACATGTGGAATTTAAGAAACAAAAGAGCAAAGGAAAAAAAAGAGACAAACCAAGAAAGACTCTTAATTATAGAGAACAAACTGATGGCTACCAGAGGGGAGGTGGGTGGGGGATAGGTGAAAAAGATGATGGGGATTAAAGAGTACACTTACCATGATAAAAAAATAAACGTTATTTCTGACTTCACAAAGCATTTCTAAAATATAAATTGTAAAAGCTCTTTTAACAAAGCAGGTCCTACTTCACTGTATCACAAAAGAATACATTAACAGCTTGACCATTTACCAAAATAACTTGTACATGTAACACACAATATGTAGGCTCTTCCTCTGCCAAGAAACAATAACCTTTTCACCTGCTGGAAGCCACGTCCAGTCCACGTTCTCATCCTCACACCTCCTAGCGCTACACCCTGCAGCACACATCATGTTCATACAGCACTTGTGCAATGAATAAATGATAGACAAATACACAAAGGAACTATCAAGAACTGTTAAAAGCCCAGCAATTTAAAAACGATTTCTCTGAAACTAGGGACACCCAAGCTAAATGCCCTATTCCAACCTACATAAGCTTATCACAAATATTCCACGTATATAATTCACATTTTTCTCTTATGTCTATGAACTAGAACCTCAGTCAATGGCCTTGCAATGGATTTTTTTCCACTAACCAAAAAGCACACGCTATGTTTATTCACAGCAGGCACAGCTACAAACTACACATAACACTCTTTCCAGCATCTCTCCTCCCTCCGATGTATCTCTATCTGAAGCATCTCCAGGGGCGCCTGGGTGGCTCAGTCAGTTAGGCGTCTGCCTTCAGCTCAGGTCATGATCTCAGGGTCCCTGGGATCAAGTCCCGCATCAGGGTCCGTGCTCAGTGCAGAGCCTGTTTCTCCCTCTGCCTGCCAGTCCCCCTGCTTGTGCTCTCTCAAATGGATAAATAAAATCTTAAAAAAAAAAAAAAAAAAAAAGACACAGTGGACAAAGAGCTAATCGTCAGAGTAAGCATCTGAGATTTCACTATGGAATAATTACATTCCTGGATTCACATAGTTAAAAGCAATTTCAAGTATATACCCACATAATCTCTCTTTTGTCCCCAAATAGTAAAAATATCTATTATTGGTAACTGAGAGCTAATTTTGAATTTCTTACATACTGTTTCCAAAAATCTGTGTATATTTCACATAATCTATATTTTATACTTATTTCACATCAATTATAAAGTTAAAAGAAAATATTTTAGGTCTACATTTGATCAATAAAACATTTTTAATTATTTAGCAATAATAATTTTTATAAACTCCCACCATTCCACAGTAATGGAAGAGACTACTGGCACAGATAACCCAGAAATCATTCATCTCATATATTTAACCTAAGTATAGAATCTGTACTGATCTCCTTTAAATGTCTTACAGAAGCTACTATTGTTCATTCTTCCTGGGCTACAGCACCTGACCAGTGAGAAAAGTGATTCCACAGTCTGCTGCATGCAAGCCAGACTAGAATTAAACACAGACTATAGGGCGCCTGGGTGGCTCAGTCATTCAGCGTCTGCCTTCGGCTCAGGTCATGATCCCAGGGTCCTGGGATCGAGCCCTACATCGGGCTCCCTGCTCCGTGGGAAGCCTGCTTCTCCCTCTCCCACTCCCCCTGCTTGTGTTTCCTCTCTCGCTGTGTCTCTCTCTGTCAAATAAATAAATAAAATCTTTTAAAAAAATAAATTAAAAAAAATAAAATAAAATAAACACAGACTATAAATTTCTAAAGTGGGGACAATCAACAGTACATAATGCTAATACAAATATATACAGGCAATGCAACTATGTAAAAGTAATATACCACACTAATAAGAAAAATAAATTTCATGTTCAAGTGATTGCTCCCTTGATCCTCCCTTTTCACTATTCCCAAATAAGCAGCTAAAACTGGTTATACATAACAAAACTTAGTATTCTTGTATAAATACATCAGGACTATTGTTTTACCTTTATTATTTAGAAAGGTACTGTAATAAGACCAAATACAAATTGCTAATGGACTAAAATTTAAATAAAACATGTCAGATATTTAACACCACCCAGGAAAAGTCAAGCTCATTTTTTCGTAATGTTTTAGGAAATTATCTCAGAGGCTATTGTCCGAATACCCAAACTGCACCATCAGGATGTATTAAGGCAAACCCACACTAACTTACACTAAAAATTGCTAATGAATACAGAAAAATAATTCTTTTTTTTTTTAGAGAAATAATTCTAAAAGTTCTAAAAGCACATTTTGATACTTTTATCTAAAGAACAAAATTATTAAGGGTGATTTTGCTGTGTAAAGAATAAGTAATCAAAAACACACAGTAAGACATCAGGATCATTTAGTTGCTGAAGGACAGACTACTAGGCAAGAAGTTTCCAATCCTCCCAAATTCTCACAGGCCATCGTGAGGCTAGGACTTTGCCAATCAAAGACAGAGGCAACTAGAAGCTACAAAACAGTGGGCAAGAGTGACAGAGACTTCACTGCCTGGATGACTTCACTGCCTAGGACACAATCCCTCCATTCTCATTTGTAAAGTACAGATACCAATATTTCCTCATCTCCCAAAAAGTAAGTAAGGTAACATACAGAAAGCACTGGGCCAGTGCCTGTCACCAAGCATTCAAATTACGGCCCCACTGAAGATACAGACTGATACAGATGTGTACACATGCCGGTTACTATATACGTGCATTTCCCAGCTCAGTTCACTGAGAGCACCTAGGAGCATGGACACCTCATGGTAGCGAGGAGCACACCTAGTGTCCACAGCTCTCGTTTTGCTCTAAACACCATTCTTCTTATGAAAGGAATCAGAACTCCCTGGAGAAGTGGTTGCTTCCAAGGCTGGGAAAGGGAAAATATGAGACTAGAACATCTTGTGGTGTCAGAAAATAAGGACGTGCTCAAAAAGAATGGGGGCATGTTGAGAAGACACGGGAGCCAGCCTGAACGAGGCCCTATGGCCAAAGCCGGAACAGTATGAGCAGCAGAATTAATAATGATAGTGTTGGACCATAACCCACAGAATAGAAAAATCAGTAGGTAAGTCCATACTGATACATATAAATAAAACAGGGAAGAAAGGATAGTCTTTCCTTACAGAAGAATCCCATGTGTAATTCTGTGGATAAGTGTGGAAGAAAAGAAAACAGATAATCACCACTCAACAAATATTACACTAGTGACTGTTGAAAACAAGTTCCATGGACAAATGCTAAAATTATCAAGATATTAAAATTAGTAGAGAAAAGGTTGAGGAGAAATAGGATATTTACTAATTACAATGAGAAAAAATAGTAACTTTACTATAGAGAAATCTGGCAGACACAGTCCACTGGTAATAAGACATACTGATTCATGACAAATTCCCTGATATGATGCATTGAGAACTCAATGTCCCCTTCTTGCCAAGACTGCATACATAACCTTACTCTAATCATGAGAAAACATCCGACAAACCCAAGCTGGGGGGCATTCTACAAAATAACTAGTAACTCAGTGTTTTTCCTCAGCAGTCCACAGACATAAAAAACGAGAAAAAAACTGAGGAACTGTCACAGACTGAAGGAGACTAAGGAGACATTACAAATAAATATAAAGTGAGATCCTAGATTGGATCCTGGAACAGAAGAAGAATGTAAATGGGAAAACTGGCATAATTCAAATAAGATACACAGTTTAGGTAAAAGTACTGCTCTAATGTTAACTGCCCAGTTTATTAATTACAGTGTAATTATGTAAGATGCTATTAGGGGAAGCTGGGTAATGGACATAAGCAAACTGTAATTTTACTACTTTTCTGTAATTATAAATTCATTTCAAAACAGTTTTTTGAAGTATTTTTAAAATATGATATCTGTAATTATCCAATGTATAAAATAGCTATCATTTTGTTTTGCCTTAAAATCATTAAATTATGTTAAAATATGCTCTAACTGTTGAAACTAAAATATGTATCTCTAAAAAACTTAGCTCTGAAACATTTAATGAAGAAAATACATTACAGATCTCATTACCTGTAATTTCATATCCATAAGCAGCTAGTTGTCCAGCCATATATTCTCCATCCGAATTATTATGAGAACAACCCCATGTTCGCATCCAAATTTTCTGTATGCCTGGAATAGTGCTATTAAACAATCAATTAAAAAAAAAGTAAGTCTCATCAAGGGATTTTTAGAACAAGAAAACACAAGATGATTTCTGAGCATATTATTCAAAAACACACAGCAACCCTTCACAATCTATTCATGAAATGCACCAACTTAATCCACAATCAATTGTTACTAAGTCTATAATCAAGATAAAATAACCACAGAATTCTAAGACTCTCTACATAAAAAGATCTCCTTTTTCTCTGAATTATATTTTAAATTAAGACTCTCTACATAACAAGATCTCCTTTCGCTCAGAATTGTATGTTAAATTCAGTACTACTAATGTACTATCACAAAGTTAAACTCATAGAAAGGTAAATACAAGTAACAGCAAAGAAAATGGTTCTAGCAACAGAAGCAAAGAAAAACTAAGTACATCTACCTGTTCACTGACTCCTATGTAAGTTACAATCTTTATTTTATAACTTAGATATAAATAGCTGAATCAAAACAGAAAAACTATCACCCTGTAGCATAATTAAAAATATTCCAGGGTGCCTGAGTGGCTCAGTCATTAAGCATCTGCCTTCGGCTCAGGTCACGATCCCAGGGTCCTGGGATCAAGCCCCACCTCGGGCTCCCTGCTCTGCAGGAAGCCTGCTTCTTCCTCTCTCACTCCCCCTGCTTGTGTTCCCTCTCTCGCAGTGTCTCTCTGTCAAATAAATAAATAAAATCTAAAAAAAAAAAATATTCCATACATAAAAATAGAGTTATAAAAATGTAATATTTTTAGGAAGGATAAAAAAGGACTTTCAATTTGGACTGGCCTATTAATTTAAAAATTAAATAGAAATTACCTTAAAGACATATTCAAAACAAATTTGATAAAGTTGAGTCATTAAAATATTAAGTTTAAATTCACAGATTTTAAAAGTTTACTGTTCCAAACAAAATAACCAAGTGTATTAAAACTTTTCAACAATTTACTATCTAAACAAATGTAGGCATATTAAAGCTATACAACTGCGTAATTCTTTCTGGCTAGGTTGTTTTAGAATTCCACTCAATTACAGACCTAACAGATTAAAGAGCATGAACTTACTTGTGCCCAGTGCCTTTAGCTGATCCGTTAAGTATCTGTAAATTTGTTAAGAAAAATGAAATACCCAAACCACCAAACCACCACTATCTCATAAGAATTAAAAATTCCAGTAAAAGTTTTAATTTGGAAGTAACACAAGATTCCATACCAACTACAGTAATATCAGAGATCCTGGGGCAGTGGAGGTTGGGAGGGGTGGTGAGGGGTGGAGGGGAGCGATCCTACATTTGTGCCAAATAGTGCCCTTGGCCCTGTCTTCAAGAAACATGCCATCTGACATTTTTTTCTTTTTTAAGAAATTATTTTGCTAAATTTAAAACTATTCAAATAAAAAAATAAATCTACATATCTGCTCTCAAAAGTTCAAAAGACTTTCAGAAAGAGACATTATGTATATCACATGCGGTAGTCCCAGTTTCTTCCCTGGTGGGGTACTGACTATAATTCCAAATAAGAGCTTACCTGTCACTTGGTGGACTGTTTTCCTCTTGCAAATATTTTTGGGTGTTTCTCTTTCGTGCCTTTGGAACAACGTGCTTTCGTGCAGAATGCCTATCTTGTGGCTTTAAATCTCCCTGTGACACAATATCTTCTATGTCGTCCAGGAGTGTGTCGCAGGATGCAGAAGGCATCTTCTCTACTATATAAGAAAGTTATAAATGACGGCAACACGTGAGTCCCTCAGAAATCTGTTTAACAGAGTATCACCTATGAAATATTCTTGCTGATCTTGAGTCTAATAAAGCCGTTAGATTTAACCTCAGGTTTATAGAAAACACAAAAGATAAAGAAATGCAAGGAAACAATCAGACAGATCCTACTAATAATGGGACATCCCAAGGTTCAACTGGATGTATCCCCTCAACAGACCAGTATCACAGAGAAAAAAATGAGAGGGACTGTTCATGGTTAAAGGAGACTCAAAAGCGTAACAACTAAAGGTAATTCATGTTCTTGATCATATCACACTTTGTCCAACCAGCTGTAAGATATTTTGGGGACAACTAGGAACATCAGAATATGAAGTGGGTGTTAGATAATATTAGGATACTACTGCAAATCATTAGATGTAAAGTACTGTCCTTATGTTTAAAAATCTTATTTCTGACATTGTATACATGATTTTACTTTTTATTTATTATTTTTAGAAAATCTTTTTAGAGATGCATATTAAATATTTAGAGGTTAAATATCATTATGCCTATAATTTACTTTAAAACAATAAAAATAGATAAGACGTATAGGAAAATATTTACAAGTCTTAAATGTAAGAAATAGGTGTATTGGTGTTCCTTATCCTATTCTACTTTCCTGAATGTTCAAAATGTTTGTAATTAAGAAAATGTGCATACAACTTCCAGGAAGATAGAATAGACATACTTTTCCCTACCCCTCCCACTAAATACAACTAAAACTAGGGACATTATATATAAAATAAACATCAGAAGACTTTAAAAGGTAGAGAGAAAGAGGTAAACTGGCTAGGGACCTGGGCACCCAAGGAACAACATAATGGTGAGTTGCTTGGGGTTTCTTTTGCCTCCTATATCCCAGACTTAAAGCTGAAGAAGCCAGCAACCCAAAGATGCAGACAATAAAAGCCCCCCCCACAAAAGCCTGTTCTCTTTGCGAAGAACCAGAAAAGGGGCAGCCTAGCAGAGACCGAAAATTTTCAGACAATAACCATTCTACTCCATAAAACAAAACAAAATAAACCCCACAAAACACAAAACTATAGAGTTCCACCTTCTGACTTCTACTTTTGAGGCTGTAATGAGGGACCCCAAAACACTCCACAGGATAGAACCAGAGAAGGCCAGGTAGGGACCCTGGACTTCCAAACCAGCCAACCAACCAGTAATGAACCTCCAGGCCCTCCCCCACCTAGTCAGTTAAGACCAAACTGATATACAAGTTTAAAATCAAATTCCTATCAAAATCCCAGCAAGATATTTCATAGACATAGATAAGACTGTTCCAAAATTTATATGGAAAGGGAAAAAAAAATCAATATATCTGAAACAATTGTGAAAAAGAAATAGTGAGAGGAAGTGGGCTGCCCAATTTTCAGACTTATTATACAGAGACAGTAATCAAGACTATGTGGTATTGGTGGAAGAATAGAAATATGAATCAACAGAACAGAACAGAGACCTGGAAACAGACCCACAGAAATACGCCCATGTGATTTTTTACAAAAGTACAAAAGCAATTCAATGAAAGAAAGATAACATTTTCTTTCTTTTTTTTTTTTAAAGATTTTATTTATTTATTTGACAGAGAGAGATAGCGAGAGCAGGAACACAAGCAGGGGGAGTGGAAGAGGGAGAAGCAGGCTTCCCGCCGAGCAGGGAGCCCGATGTGGGACTCGATCCCAGGACCCTGGGATCATGACCCGAGCCGAAGGCAGACGCTTAACGACTGGAGCCACCCAGGCACCCGATAACGTTTTCTATTAGTGCTGGAGCAATGGGACATTTATAGACAAAAAATGAACCTCAATCTAAGTTTCATACCTTATACAAAAATTAACTCAAAATGTATCATGAACTTAAATGTAAAACGTAACACTATAAACTTTTAGGAAAAATCATAAGAGAAAATCTTCTAGACCTAGAGCTAGGTGAAGAATTCTTAAACCTGACGCCAAAAGCACAATCCATAAAAAGAAAAATTAATAAATCCAGACATCACCAAAATTTTAAACTTTTGCTCTGCAAAAGACCCTCTGAAAACATAAAAAGTCAAGCTACTGAGTGGGAGAAAATTTTTGCAAACCACATATCTGACAAAGGACTGGTATCTAGAATTCAAAACACAATAGTAAAGGGGTGCCTGGCTGGCTCAGTCGGTGGAGCGTGCAACTCTTGATGTCGAGGTTGTGAGTTTGAACCCCACATTGGGTGTAGAGATTACTTAAAATTAAAATCTTAAAACACACACACACACACACCAGTAAAAAAAAAAAATCCAATTAGAAAATGGACAAAAGACACAAAGTCATTTCACCTAAGAGGATATACAGAAGGCAAATAAACACATTTAAAGACAGTCAACATTACTCACCATCAGAGAAATACAAACTCAAACCACAATAAGGTATCACTACACACCTATCAGAATGGCTAAAGGAAAAAAACAGTGAGAACATTAAATGCCAACAAGGAAGAAGAGAAACTGGATCACTCACACACTCCTAGTGGGACCATAAAATGGCACAGCCACTCTAGAAAACAGTTGGGCATTTTCTTAAAAAACTAACCATGTAACTACCATGTAACCTGGCAATTACACCTGAGGGTTTATCCAAGAGAAATAAAGGCTTACATATTTCCACAAAAGCCTCAATACAAATGTTTATAACACCTTTCTTTGTAACAGTCAAAACCTACAAACACCTAGATGCCCTTCAGTGGGTGGAAGACTACCTCGGAACACTACTCAGCAATAAAACATGTACGATTGATACACACAACACTGGATGAATCTCCAGGGAATTATGCAGTGTGAATAGAGCCAAGACCAAAAGGTTACATACTCTATGGTTACATTTATATAACTTACTTGAGACCAAAGTAACAAAATTACAGAAATGGGGAATACAACAGAGGTTACCAGGGATTAAGCAGAGGACCGGCAGGAGAGAAGTGAATGTGACTATCAAAAGGCAACATGAGAGATCCTTGGAGTGATGGAAATGTTCTACATCCTGACTCTTTATCAATGTCAGTATCCTGGCTGCGATACTATATTACAGTTTTGCAAGATGTTACCGCTGGAGAAAACTGGATAAACCTTAGAGCATCTCCATGTAATTTTTATTACTGAAAGTGATTCTATAATTATGTGAAAATAATTAAGAAAAAAATTATCTGGAAAGAAAAAGAAATATATACTTGAGTACACTGACTAAGAGACTACTACTACGTTTAGACATGAAGCAAGTGGTCATTCATTAACCATTCACAACTCCATGAGTTTGGTGGTGTTACTATCCTCACTTGAAAGAGCCATCTGAAACACAGAGAAGCTAACTTACCCAAAGAACAACCACCATGCCAAATGAGCCCAAGCCCATTTGCTACGCAGCACTCGACTACCTACTTAATGTAGATACACCGAATGACTACTGATCCTCATCTAGGTTGCTCAAACCAGTGTTAACAATCCTAATACTCTGGGGCGCCTGGGTGGCTCAGTCGTTAAGCAGCTGCCTTCGGCTCAGGTCATGATCCCAGAGTCCTGGGATCAAGCCCCGCATCGGGCTCCCTGCTCGGCGGGAAACCTGCTTCTCCCTCTCCCACTCCCCCTGCTTATGTTCCCTCTCTCGCTGTGTCTCTCTCTGTCAAATAAATAAATAAAATCTTAAAAAAAAAAAAAAAAAAGAACCCTAATACTCTCTGTTGGTCTCAAGCCTCTCTGACGAATTTTCCCTCTCTTTACTCACCAGATCCCCATCTTTCCATTAACAATTTTCAATTAACAGAGCAGCTTCCAGCCAGGATCCTTTTGTGCCCTTTACTGTAATGCACTCTTTACAACCATGACAAATTATGCCCAGTAAATCAGACAAACCTGTGTTCAAAGCTCAGCTAGTTTTACATCGGTAGTAACAGCAAAAGACTAGAAATAATCTAGTCTCATAAGGACTGGTTAAAATGTAGTTAACACAGTCGTGGTGGGGCTGCCAATCACAGGCCTTCTCCTTCCCTGGACACAGGAATGGGGCACATGAGCCAACCTTTTAAAGTAACCCATCCTCCTGGCCACAATAATTAGTTCAGGGATGGACATGACAAGCCCAGCCAATGAAAATCATCAAGAGGATTTCTATGCCAGAGCTAACAGGAGAGATGGCTTCCCTTTCACTGAAGTGGCTAAGTTGGGAGGATGTCAAACTGAGGTGCTGGGGGCCATGTTGCCCGTCATAGGGCAGAAACTACCTAGGGAATGAAGCCTAATACGAGCTGGAAAGATAAAGAGCCATACTGACATTATTTGAGCACCTGGATCAAAGCCCTGCTCTGCCCAGTCATGTGAGCCAGTAAGTTTCCTTTGTAGCTTAAATTAGTTTAAACTGGGTTTTCTGCTCTTGCACACAAGAGCCCTGGCCAGCTCAGCAAATTAGAGAAGGAGAAATGAAATAGGTTAGTCTTTATGAAATTGGTTCTATTTATTTGAAATTTGAAGGATCAGTGAAAAAAAAAAGTGGTTCTGTGGTCAAATAAATTCAGGAAATTCTGCCTCCTTAAAGAACCCCAGTATTCATTAGTAGAGCAAAGACTGTGGAAAAACTGCAGTAAAGAACCTAAAACTCATTTATCTTAGGAATTTTCTGAAAATTGATTTCTCACAGATCTCCTCTTAATGAGGCTAAAGATGGTACCAAAAACAGAAGGCCTGAATGAAGCAGACCCTCAGATCCCTTCCCACATTCTGCACAGATGGATGACTTCCTTCTTTTACAGGGAAATGGTTCTCTGCTCATGTACTCTGCCTACCAATCTGTTCCTGTGAATGAACAATACGCCCCCCCCGCCCCTACCAAGAACAATCCTTCTACTCTGACTTACTCAAGCACAGCCTCCCAGCAATGACTCCTTTTCCTGCATTATCACTGTCTCCCTACCGAATCATTACTATCTAGATATAAACATGCTGTTACTTCTCTCACTGAAAAAACAAAAACCGTATCTTGACCCCACTCCCTCCCCTTACTATCTCAATCATATTCCTCTCCCTTAAAGAAAAACTCCTTGTCCATTTGCAATGAGGTGGATGGAGCTAGAGCGTATTATACTAAGAGAAGTCAGTCAGTCTGAGGAAGACAAATACCATAAGATTTCACTCATACGTGGGATTTAAGAAATAAAACAAGCAAAAGGGTTAAAAAAGATAAAGAGACAAACCAAGAGACTCTTAACTCTAGAGAACACAGTGATGGTTACCAGAGGGGAGGGGGGATGGGGACCATAGGTGATGGGGATTATGAAAGGCGCTTGCTGTGACGAGAACGGGGTGTTGTACGGAAGTGCTGAATCACTGTATTGTACCCCTGAAACGAGTATTACACTGTATGTTCACTAAATGGAATTTAAATAAAAACTTAAAAAAGAAGAAAAACTCCTGCAAGTTCCAATTCAAGACGGTGATGTAGGAAGACTCTGAACTCACCTCCTCCACAGAACACACCAAATTACACCTATTAATAGAACAACTCCTCCTTAAGAACAGAGGGCTGACTGAGCAACTACTGAACAACTGAAGCCGGAATGGCAAGAGAACAGCGAAAGAGTCAGAGACACAGTAACAGAGGGCACCCCCACCTCCAACACCGGGAACTGCAGTGGGAAGGCATAGTACTTAAAGGACCAGGAGCACAGCCCTTTGTCCTTGGGCACAGAAAAACAAACAAACCAACAAAATAAACCCATGGTTCAAAAGGGCAATTAGCAAGGGCGCCTGGGTGGCTCAGTTGGTTAAGTGTCTGCGTTCGGCTCAAGTCATGATCCTGGGTCCTGGGATGAAGCCCCACTTGGGGATCCCTGCTCAGTGGGGAGTCTGCTTCTCTCTCCCTTCTCTCTCCCTCTCCCTTTGCCCCTCTCCTGCTCATGCTCTCTCAAATAAATAAATAAAATCTTAAAAAAAAAAAAAAAAAGAGCAACTAGCATATAAAAGAGACAACACTAAAACTCTGCCAAGCAGCAGGGGAGCTACAGGAAAAGCTCTCCAGGTCAGAGGGCCTGGGGAACTACAGTTGATGCTCCCACCCCACTTTAAAAGCCTAGATCAGAAAAGGGTCCAGACACCATTACAGACAGGTCCAATCCTCCCAATGAGACTGTGACTTCAGCAAGCCCAGGGTCCACAAGCTCACACCAGCCCTAGATGCACTGGGGCACAGAAAAAAAAACCTGGGTTTAAAAAGGCCGAGGAGGGGTGCCTAGGTGGCTCAGGTGGTTAAGCGTCTTTCTTTAGCTCAGGTCATAATCCCAGGGTCCTGGGATCGAGCCCCATGTCGGGCTCCCTGCTCAGGAGAAAGTCTGCTTCTCCCTCTCCCTTTGCCTCTCCCCCTGGTTGTGCTCTGTCTCTCTCTCTTTCAAGTAAATAAATAAGATCTTTAAAAGGGCTAAGGAACTGCGGGAATACTCTCTCCCTCTCCACCTCAAAAGAAGAGACTGAAGAAGGGTCTGGCTGCTCTAAGAAGTGGATTCCAACACCATAACTGGAGGGTCTCAACGCCATAACTGGCAGGTCCAGTCATCACAGAGGGCTTGTGATCTCAGTGAGCCCAGGGTCACACACTCACACCAGCAGTCATGCTGGGACAAAGCAAACAAGCTGCAGTTTCATGTTCTGTATGTGTTTCAATTTTTACTGTTTAACTTTTTAAAATTTGCTTTATTTTGCTTATTTTTTTCTTTCTGGTTAAGGTGCAGAAAACTTACTTGGAGAATAACTGAAAACTTCCTTAACCTAACGAGGGAAATAGACATCCAAGTCCAAAAAGCAGAGAGTTCCAAACAAAAAGAACCCAAGGAGGTTCACACCACAGCATATAATAATAAAATGTCAAAGGTTAAAGATAAAGAGATAATCCTAAAAGCAGCAAGAGAGAAACAAAAAGTTATCTAAAAGGGAAACACCATAAGGCTATCAACTGATTGTTCAGCAGAAATTTTGCAGGTCAGAAGAGCAGGGCTTGATATACTCAAAGTGCTGAAAGGAAAAAGCCCACAACCAAGAATATTCTACCCAGCAAGATTATAATTCAGATTTAAAGGAGAGATAAAGTTTCCCAAACAAAAGATAAAGGGTTTATCACCATTAAACCAGCCTTATGAAAAATGTTAAAGCAACTTCTTTAAGTGGAAAAGAAATGGACATAATTAGACATAAGAAAAAGATGTAAAATATGACAACATATACACAAAATGTGGAGCAGGGAGTAAAAAGAGAAGGGGAAAAAGGAAAAGGATTTTTTTTTCTGTTTTTTTTTTTTAGAATGTGTTTGAACTTAAATGACCATCAAATTAATACGAACTGTTCTTTACTTTGTATGTTATATATGAACTTCATGGTAACCACAAACCCAACCTATGACAGATACACAAAAAATAAAGAGAAAGAAAGCCAAACAAAACACTATAGATACGTATCAATCTCAAAAAAAGAGAGTAAGAGAAGAAAGGAACAAAGAACTACAAAAACAACAAGAAAACAAATTTTTTAAATGGCAGTAAGAACACACCTATCAATAATTACTTTAAATGTAAATGGCCTAAATGCTCCAATCAAAAGACACAGAGAATGTATTTAAAAAAAAAAAAGACCCATCTGGGGCACCTGGGTGGTTCAGTCAGTTGAACATCCGACTCTTGGTTTTGGCTCAGATCATGATCTCGGGGTCATGGGATCAGGCCCCATGTCAGGTTTTGTGCTCAGTGCAGAGTCTGCCTGTCCCTCTCCTTCTGCTCCTTCCCCTCAAATAAATAAAATCTTAAAAAAAGAAAAAGACCCATCTAAATGCCACCTATAAGAGACTCACCTCAGACCTGAAAGCAAAGAGATGGAAAAACATTTGCCATGCCTATGGAAGTAAAAAAAAAAAAAAAAAAAGCTGGGGTAGCAATACTTATATCAGACAAAATAGACAAAACAAAAACTGTAATAAGAGACAAAGGGCATTACATAATGATAAAGGGATCAATCCAACAAGAGGTTATAACATTTTTAAGTATCTATGCACCCAACACCAAAGCACCTAAATAGATAAAGTATTAACAGAGATAGAGAAATTAATGGTAATACAACAACAGTAGGGGGCTTTAACACCCCACTTACATCAATGGATAGATTACCCACAGAAAATCAAGAAGGAAACAATGTATCTGCATGACACATTGGACCAGATGGACATAACAGATATATAAGAATATTCCATCCAAAATCACAGAATACACTTTCTTTCCAAGTGCACATGGAACATTCTCCAGAACAGATGACATATTAGGCCAAAAAACAAGCCTCAATAAGTTTAAGAAGACTGAAATGACACCATGCATCTTTTACAACTACATTGGTATAAAACTAGAAATAAATCACAAAAAACTAGAAAAAACACAAACACATGGAGACTAAACAACATGATACTAAATAACCAATGGGTCAAAAAAGTAATCAAAGAAGAAATTTAGGGGTGCCTGGATGGTTCATTCAGTTAAGCATGTGCTGCTTAAGCTCAGGTCATGACTCCAGGGTCCTGGGATTGAGCCCTGCATCAGGGCTTCCTGTTCAGCAGGGAGTCTGCTTCTCCCTCTCCCTCTGTCCCTGCTCGTGCTCTCTCTCTCTCAAATAAATAAAATCTTAAAAAAAAAAGAAATTTAAAAAATACATGAAGACAAATGAAAATGAGAAGACCACAGTCCAAAATCTATGTGACACAGCAAAAGCAGTTCTAAAAGGGAAGTGCATATCAATACAGACCTACGTCAAGAAACAAGAAAGAATTTCAATCTAACTTTACACCTAAAGGAACTAAAAAAAGAACAAAGCCCAAAATGAGTAGAAGAAAGGATGTAATAAAGATCAGAGCAGAAATAAATGCCATAGAGATTAAAATAACAGTAGAAAAAAATCAACTAAACCAAGAGCTGGTTCTTTGAAAAAATAAAAGTGAAAAACCTTTAGGCAGACTCATCGAGAAAAAAAAGCTATGTGAAAAGTACAAAACTTTTTGTCAAATGTAATATTGAGAGTGCTTTTGACATAGTTCACTGGTTTATCATCTGGATCAGTATATACTGCGCAATGGGCAAGGCTAGAATCCATGAACCAAGCTGCAAAGATCTCAAGCTAAATAAGGCAGAAAGATTTTGGAGAAACAAAAGAAGGAAATTCTTTCCTATCCAATGTATACTCTTCAGACTAATGCACTCCTTCTATCAAGCCTTCTAAACTGTTAAATAAAGTTTTCCAAACAAGCATTTAAACTTCATTACACAGAAGAGCAACAAGAAAGGACCCAAATAAATAAAATGAGAAACAAGAGAGAGGTAACAACTGATGCCACAGAAATACAAAGGGTTGTAAGAGAATACTATGAAAAATTACATGCCAATAAAATGAGCAACCTGGAAGAAATATATTCCTAGAAACATACATAATCTTCCAAAACTGAACCAAGAAGAAACAGATAATCTGAATAGACCAATTACAAGTAATGAAACTGAATCAGTAATCAAAAAACCACCAGGAAATAAAAGTACAAGACCAGGGCGCCTGGGTGGCTCAGTCATTAAGCGTCTGCCTTCGGCTCAGGTCATGATCCCAGAGTCCTGGGATCGAGTCCCACATCGGGCTCCCTGCTCTGCAGGAGGCCTGCTTCTCCCTCTCCCTCTCCCACTCCCCCTGCTTGTGTCCCTGCTCTCGCTATGTCTCTCTCTGTCAAAAAAATAAATAAAATCTTTAAAAAAAAAAAAAAAAAAGTCCAAGACCAGCTGGATTCATGAGTGAATTCTACCAGACACTTAAACAATTAACACTTATTCTCCTCCAACTATTCCAAAAAATAGAAGAGGAAGGAAAGCTTCCAAATACATTCTATGAGGCAAGCATTACCCTGATACCAAAACCAGACACCACAAAAAAGAACTACAGGCCAATATCCCTGATGAACATGGATGCAAAATTCTCAACAAAGTATTAGCAAACCTCATACAACAATACATTAAAAAGATCATTCACCTCAATCGGATGGGATTTATTCCTAGGATGCCAGGATGGTTCAATACTCACAAATCAATCCACATCATGAACCACATCAACACAACAAATGATAAAATTCATATGACCACCTCAATAGATACAGAAAAAAGTATATGACAAGATTCAACATCCATTCATGATAACAACTCTCCACAAAATGGAATTAGAGGGAACATACCTAAACATCATTAAGACCATATATGCAAAACTCACAGCCAACATCATCCTCAATGGTGAAAACTTTCCCTCTAAGGTCAGGAACAAGACAAGGATGTCCACTCTCACCACTTTTATTCAACACAGTACTGGAAGTCCTAGCCACAGCTTTCAGATGAGAGAAGAACATAAGTGGCATCCATACTGGTAAAGAAGTTAAGCTATCACTATTTGCAGATGACATGGTTCAGTTTTGGAAGACTATGTTTCTAGATACATCCCCTAAGGCAAGAGAAACAAAAGCAAAAAACAAACTACTGGAACTAAATCAAATAAATAGCTTTTGCAAAGGAAACCATCAACAAAACAAAAAGGCAACCTACTGAATGGGGACGATATTTGCAAATGATATATCCAATAAGGGGTAATATATAAAATATATAAACAACTCAAACAACTCTACACCAAAAAAAATCCTACTAAAAAATGGGCAGAGGACCTGGATAGACATTTTTCCGAAGACAGATGGCCAATAGACACATGAAACAATGCTCGGTATCATTAATCATAGGGAAATGCAATCGAAACCACAATGAGCTATCACCTCATGCCAGTTAGAATGTCTAAAACCAAGGAGACAAAAATGAACAAGTGCTGGAGAGGATGTGAAGAAAAAGGAACTTTATGCGCTGTTGGTAGGGATGTAAATTAGTGCAGCCACCACGGAAAACAGTATGGAGGTTCCTCAAAAAATTAAAAACAGAAATATCATAGGATCTAATAATTCCACTATGGGGTCTTTACACAGGGAAAAGGAAAACACTAACTCAAAGATACATGAACCCCTGTGTTTACTGCAGCATTATTTACAATAACCAAGACATCAACTCTTGCATAGATTATTGCCATAGTTAGTCTCCCTGCTTCTACCCTTAATTCCCAAAGGACATTTTCAGCACAGGACCCAGGGATTCCTTTAAAACCTAACTTCATCTCAAGCTTCAGACCAAAACCTGCCAATGGTATTCCATCTCAGAGTAAAAAACCAAAATCACTGCAAAGATCTGCAAGGACATATATAATCAGCCTCCTGTCACCTCTCTGACCCTCTTTCCTACCATTCCCCTTCTCCTTCCATTCAACACACAGGCTTCCTCATACCCACCAGTACACACTCATCCCAGGGTCTTAGTCTTGTCTGGGATGCCTTCAGGGCTTTGTTCGAACATCACCAGTGAAACCTTTCTGAGCAACTCCGACCTCACTGCATATACACACACTTGCTCTCCCCCTTCCTTGCCTTGTCTCCTTACCACAACAATTTTATTACCCACTTAGAGGTTTTCATTACTTCTTTAATCTTTTTCTACTAGAATATGTACTCCATGAAGGTAAAGGCTTTGTTGTTGTTGTTGCTGCTGCTGTTTTACTGAGAGAAAGATACAAGTGCCCATGTGAATGAGGGAGACAGAATCCCAAGCAGGCTCCACTCTCAGCACAGAGTTGGACACAAGGCCTGATCTCTTGACCCCAAGACCATGACCTGGGCTGACATCAAGAGTCACATGTTTAACCGACTGAGGCACCCAGGCGCCCCGAAGGTAAAGGATTGTGTGTGCTCCGTTCACTGCTTTATCCCAAGTAGTGCCTAAAACTACATCTAACACATTGCAGGTTCTCAATATTTTTTTTTTTTTTTACTGTAGATGACCCAGTCTAACAAGATAGGCCCCTGGCTACTCCCTCTGTCCCAACTATGCTACACCTTTTAAATATTCTCTGAGTATGCCAAACTAGTTTTTGACTCAGAGGTCTTCACACTTTTTTTTTTTTTTCTGCCTGGAATATCATTCCCCAAATACTTGTATGGCTTGCTGCCCACATCTCTATTCAAATGACACCTCCTCAGAGAGGCCTTTCCTAAGCACCACATCTAAAATAACCACACAGGGACGACTGTGTGGCCCAGTCAGTTAAGCGTCTGCCTTCAGCTCAGGTCATGATCCCAGGGTCCTGGGATCGAGGCCCGCAGCGGGATCCTTAGTCAGCAGGGAGCCTGCTTCTCCCTCTCCCTCTGCTCCCCTTGCTTGTGCACATGCGCTCGCTCGCTCTCACTCTCCCTCTCTCAGGCAAATAAAATAAAATAACCACACAGAGACTAAGCATCCACACACACTCACAATGACCTCTAAGCTGACACCATAACTGCAGAACATAATTCCATCTTTCTCACTGCAAGGTAAGCTCCATAAGGAAAGAAGGCATTACCTCTTTCTTACCACTGTATCTATGACACCTATAACAAAGCCTACCACAGAGCAGGGACACAGTATTTGTTGACCAACTGAATGAATTAATAAAATGCTTAAGGTAAATTTAGCTAGTCTTTCTATAACATAGGAGGAAATTCTTAGACTGGATGTGAAGTTGAAGCAAATACCTAATAACCCTTCTTCTATCCCTATTAGTCCATGAAATAAATAAGGTGAGTGAGAATGGCTATGACCAGGTAGTGCCTTCAAAAGTTACTAAAGAACGGCTGAAGGATTCTGAATTGAAGGACACATTAAAAGCCATATTTCTTAATTACAATTTTGACATCCCATACAGCACTGTGTATGGATCCAAAGAAGAGAAAGATAACAGAGAAAGAAAGATGAGATGGGTCCACTGACGTAGACATAGAGTATCACACAGTGAGGGAAGAAGAAAACGTTGCTAAGCCTCTCAGTGTCCACAGAAAGAAAAAGACTTGAATACCGACAGAACTAGAATTAGAACCCAGGCCTTCTCTCAACACCAAGCTCCCCCAGCTATAGCTCTGCCTCACTGGCAAAGCCCAAGCCATGTAAGAGTCTAATGCAATGCTAAGAAATAAAGACATTCCAGGAAAAAAGGGGACAAAGGAAAAACTGGCACTCAAGAAATATAAATAGCCAATAAGCACTGGAAATACTGCTCAGGCACAATAATAGCAAGTGTTTAAACAATAAATAGTTTTTTGTCTACCCCACTGATAAAAAAAAAAAAAAGAAGACGACGACTGACAAAAGCTCTATTGCTGGCTGAAAGTATGGTAAAACTGGTATATCCTTTCTGTAAGGCTTTCTAGCAATACCTATTAAACTTTAAAACATATGTATCCTTTGACCCAGCAATTCCATTTCTAGAAATTCACCTTAGAGAAACAAAGGAGACAAATATAAAGCAGAGAATGGTAAATCTGGCTGCATATCATAAGCACATTAAAACAACCTCACTCTGGGTGCCTGAGTGGCTCAGTCGGTTAAGCGTCTGCCTTCGGCTCAGGTCATGATCCCAGGGTCCTGGGATCGAGCCCCACATCAGGCTCCCTGCTCAGTAGGGAGCCTGCTGCTCCCCCTGCTTGTGTGTGCTCTCTGTCAAATAAATAAAATCTTTAAAAAACAAAACAGAACAAAAAACAATCTCATCACTATTAATAAAGTTTTTACTTCCAACAAGCTGGTAGAAGGAATTGTTAGCTGTCAGCAATTTATAAATGAGTGATAATGAAATGAAAGTCTGAGACTAAAAAGAAAGACAATATTTAAAGGTAACAATAGAATCATACGAAAGTTTTTTCTCAAAAGATAGAGGAATTCAAGTTTGATAAAGGGAATAAAAGTCATCAGTGAATGGGGTGCCTGGGTGGCGCAGTCGGTTAAGCGTCTGCCTTCGGCTCAGGTCATGATCCCAGGGTCCTGGGATCGAGCCCCACATCCGGGTCCCTGCTCGGCAGGAAGCCTGCTTCTCCCTCTCCCACTCCCCCTGCTTGTGTTCCTTCTCTTGCTGTGTCTGTCAAATAAATAAATAAAATCTTAAAAAAAAAATCGCCCGTGAAAAGGGAGATACTAAAAATGATGAAAAAAGAAACATCCTACAGTAGTGTTACTTCCAGGTGTGATTTATTAGGAGAGCTTTTATAGTATCAAATACCCAGGTCCCATTCTGAATTAGAATCTCCAAGAGTGGAATTTAAGGATGTTAACGCAAAACCTACCCAGGTGATTCCACTAAACATCCCTGATTGAGATCCACCATTCTCCCAGACAGAGGTTCTCAATCTTGAGTGCTCACTGTATTCACCTGAAAAGCTTTTGAAAATTACAAACAGGGGCGCCTGGGTGGCTCAGTCGTTAGGCGTCTGCCTTCGGCTCAGGTCATGATCCCAGGGTCCTGGGATCGAGCCCCGCATCGGGCTTCCTGCTCCGCGGGAAGCCTGCTTCTCCCTCTCCCACTCCCGCTGCTTGTGTTCCCTCTCTCGCTGTATCTCTCTCTGTCAAATAAATAAAATCTTTAAAAAAAAAAAAGAAAATTACAAACAACTGAGGGGCACCTGGGTGGCTCAGTTGGTTAACCATCTGCCTTTGGCTCAGGTCATGATCCAGGGGTCCTAGAATCGAGTCCCAAGTCAGGGAGCCTGCTTCTCCCTCTGCCTGCTCCTCCCCCTGCTTGTGTACTCTCGCACACACGCGCTCTCTCCCTCCCTCTCTGACAAATAAATAAAATCTTTAATAAAAAAAAAAATTTTAGGGGCGCCTGGATGGCTCAGTTGGTTAAGCGACTGCCTTCGGCTCAGGTCATGATCCTGGAGTCCCGGGATCGAGTCCCGCATCGGGCTCCCTGCTCGGCGGGGAGTCTGCTTCTCCCTCTGACCCTCCCCCCTCTCATGCTCTCTGTCTCTCATTCTTGCTCTCTCAAATAAATAAATAAATCTTTAAAAAAAAAAATTTTATGCTTCAAAGGACACCATCAAGAAAGTGAAAGGACAAGTCATACAATGGGAGAAAATATTTACAAATCCTATGTCTGATAAACATCCAGTATCAGAATGCAATAATTACACAAGTCAACAATTAAAAGACAAATAACCCAATGTAAAACATGACAGAAGATATGAATACATATTTCTCCAGAGGTATACAAATGGCCAAAAAGCACATGAAAAGATGTCAACATCATTAACTACAAGGAAAATGCAAATCGAAACCACAATCACCTACCACTCCACACCCACTAGGATGGCTAAAATTAATTAAATAATAAATAAATAAAACAGCATTGACTACGGTGTAGATTAGACCACCCAGAAAGAAAAAGGATTAAGAACCAAGCCTTGAGGAACTCCAAATTTAACTGCCAAATAGAAGAGAACCAGCCTATAACAGAGACCAAGAAGCAGCAACCCGAAAAGGAGAAAATCTGTAGGTGACAGAAGGCAAAGGAAGAGAACATGTCAAAGAGGTCAACGAGGTCAGTGCTGCTGAATGTAGACGAAAAGTAAAGTGAATGAAAAGGTCTCTTAGATTTAGTGATACGGCATGATTTGGAGAGGATGATATTTCCATAGAATGATAGTGGCAACATTACTAAGAAACTAGGCTGCCTTTCTGAACTTTCTAATGTGTTAACACTTCGTTCAAGCGTAAAAGGTCTGAAAATAAGTGAGTACCTTGATTATCTGCAATTAGTCTCAACTCCTCTGGAAAGTCTGGAAAATAAAAACTGATTAGAAAAAGCGAGCTCCCAACAAGTTCACAAACCCACAGTAAGAACTCTCTAAAACTAGCTAAGAGGGATTGGATTTCTTAAAAGACTGCTTTATACAGCAAGGTGAATAATGTTCCGTACTACTCCCAACTTCTCACTGAGCGGGTCCGGTGCGTTTACATCCACCACTATTTGCCGTGATGGTGACGGAGCGTCTGGCCACAGTAATAAACATGACCCAGGACCCAGCCCTACAACACGTGTGCGTTACTCGAGTAATACCAACTACAAAACGGAAACGAGGCAATGAGGTAGGTACACAGATCTCCTTTCACCAGAAAAACCCGTGTCGTCCCGAGATTCAGAGAGAGGTTTTATGAGTGAAAGGGAACAAAAGTGAAAACCACAGGACGTGGGCCCTTCTAGCCAACTTCTCTTCAAATCCTTGACATACGGCTCTGTGAAAGCTACGTAACTGCGGAAGCCTTGTCCCGTCCCACAAATTCAGCACAGAAAGTGGGAGAACAAATGGAATTAGATTTGACGGTAAGGAACGAGGTCCCTTAAATATTCCTTACAGCCCGCCAGCACCTAACGCCAACGACTCTGTCCTCACTTCAGGCAGCGCTACCCGCCTCCCAATTCCCCGACCCCAGCTGCCAAGTCCCCTTTCAACTACGAAAACCAACCAGCAAACGGCCCGAGAAAGACCGAAACTGGAGAAACAAGGCTCCACCATTAAAGAAGCTCTAGCCACACTCTGCCCCACATCGATCCACCCGCCACCCTCACCCAGAGATCAGGAAATAACATACCAGTCCGAAGTGAGAGAACCACACGCCGTCCTGCGGATACGGGAAACGCTTCAGATGGAGCTCGCCATGACACATACGTCCCGCCACGTCTATTTGCGCATGCTCGGCGACGGTGGCCCGGAGAGGCCAAATTGCATCATCGCTGGAAGTGCGAGTTCAGGTCTAACTTACTTTGGTAAAGGTTACGCTTGGAATTCCTATGTTTGCAGGAGTGAAAATAGACACCAAAACCTCAGGTTCTTAAAATCGGTTAATAGCTATCTTCTGCTGAGCTCTTACTATGTGTCAGGCACCATGTTAAGCGCTTAACATAAACATGATCTCCCAAATTATTATTATTATTATTATTATTATTATTTTACCAAAGAGAAAACAGGGAGTGTACTTACTTGCCTAAAGTTACTATACTAGTTGTGACAGTCCTCTCTGCTGAATTCAATTTTGCCCAACTCTGAAAGAACCTACTCTTTTCATTACATTTTACTTTCTTCCTCAACCTTTAGTGAAAAGAGGTCATATTGGAGAAGAGAGTAGACAAGGACAAAAAACAGTTGGATTAAACAGTATAGATCATTTAACACCAAGCATTTTTGTTTTGTTTTGTTTTGTTTTTTAATGCTTAGAAGGCAGATAAACTGTAAGGCAGTTTAGCAGAAAGAACTTCCATGGAGTATACAGATTCTGACCTAGTTGCTTTCCATGTGTTTTCTCACTTTATTATTTTTTTGCCCAACACACTGTGCTTGACCTTGTTTACTGAAAGAGCATCTCCACTTTAAAAAATGAAGACAACTGGCCATGAAGAAGACAGAAATCATTAGCTTTATTCCTAGTGCAATTCCTTCTAACTGTGACCTAGAGTCCACTGCAGTCCTCACCCAGCTGAATTCGAATTGTACATTTACGTTGCCCCATCTCTTTCACCATAATCCCACTGCCTAGCATATAATCTTCCACTTAATGGCCTCTCCATAAGCATACCTTAAATGAAGTGACTGACCCCATCCCTTTCCCCCCAAGATCTAGTTGATTTCACTTAAAGAAATTTTACTGAGTACACATCACCTGGCCTCAAGCATGATGCTGGATGCTAGAGCTAGAAAGGGAAAAAAAGACAACTCCCTACCTGAAGGATATTTCCAGGTTATAGTTTCAGTAGAAAAGAGCAATCATTGTGGAAGATGAATGCACAGGGACCGTGGAGCACAAAGGGGAGATTTCTCCTCTTACATAAGGGGGTCAAGACTCCCCATGGGGGAAGTAAGAGCAATTGAGGAAGGTATTCCAGGCAGGGAGATAGTAAGAGCAAATGTATGGAGGCCTGAAGTATAAACTCTCGTATATTATAAAAGCAAAAAGAGTAAAGGGGGGGTGATAGTTGAGAAGGCTGGAGAGGCAAAATGCAGGGACCACATGAAGGTGAGCCTTGTTTGCTAAAATAAACATTAGATCAGACATAATCTTGGATGTATTAGGTAGCATGAAAGTGTCTGAGCAGATGATTCTTTCAGGAGGATGGGTTGGAGGACAAAACTTCAGACATGAATAAATATTGAAAACCTAAATGGAATTGTTGACTGTGAGGAAAGGGGAAATGGAATATGAATCATTTGAAAATTCAGTGACCCTACCTCTAGAAATTTATCTTACAGAAATGTTCACAGTTATACCAAATGACATATGTGCCAGGTTATTCTTTGAAATGTTGCTTGTAATAACAAAATACCAGAAACCCTCTCTGGCTTCTCAATAGGGAATGGTTAAATATATTTATGGTATCTATACAGCTCTTAAGAAAGAATAAGGTTGCTTTTAATGTACTACCCAAGACATTGTTAAGTGGAAAAAGAAAGTTGCAATATAGTGTTTACAGTGTATTGGTATAGTTATGGAAAATATATATACATGTAAATATATACATTGGTACAGGTTTACTTTTCCCTCTATTCCCTTTGGTAACTGTTATTTTTGTACCGTGCCTATGTACTACTTATTCAAAAAATAAAGATTCATTTTATAAATAAAATTAAAATGGCACTTGATAATTTATAATTTACCGGTTTATCTGTT
The DNA here is from genome assembly GCF_011800145.1 of Mirounga leonina. NCBI lineage: Eukaryota > Metazoa > Chordata > Mammalia > Carnivora > Phocidae > Mirounga > Mirounga leonina. Next base: position 21,902,556 of record NW_023270709.1, on the reverse strand, counting down.
ATTTTATAGTATCGAACTCTGATTTTCCTTTATGTTAATATTTAAATTTTAAATCTTTTTTTGGTGGGAAATATATAACATAAAATTTACCATTTTTGCCATTTTTTTTTTATTTGAGACAGAGAGAATGAGAGAGACAGAGAGCACATGAGAGGGGGGAGAGTCAGAGGGAGAAGCAGCCTCCCTGCCGAGCAGGGAGCCCGATGCGGGACTCGATCCCGGGACTCCAGGATCATGACTTGAGCCGAAGGCAGTCGCTTAACCAACTGAGCCACCCAGGCGCCCCCATTTTTGCCATTTTTAAATGTACAATTCAGTAACATTGAGTACATTCACATTTTCATGCAGCCATACCACCATCAATTGCCAGAATTTTTTCATCCCCCCAGACTAATCTGTACTCACTCAGTAACTCCCCTTTCCTTCTTCCCCCCACTGCTGGCAACCATAGTTCTGCTTTCTGAGCGTGTGAATTTGATGACTCTAGGTACCTCATATAAGTGGAATCATGCAATATTTGTCCTTTTGTAACTAGCTTATTTCACTTGGCATAATGTCTTCAACCATATTGATGTAGTTGCATGTGTCAGAACTTCCTTTTTTACAGCTGAGCAATATTCCGTTATATGTATATATCACATTTTGTTTATAAATTTTAAATCTCTATGCTTTGAATCTCAAATTAGATTGTAAACTTCATAAGAATAGACACTCTATCTTGTTATTGTTTTTTCAGCCCACAAATATAATATTAAATGCTTTATAAATGTTTGATGGCAGACAAACCAGTTTATGTGTAGAGACACACTAAAAATGCAAGTGAATCTATAAAATAATAGTAAAGATTTTTGAGAACTTATAAGTGTGTGCCAGTAACAACAGTAAGCCCTCCATGTGAATTATCAAACGGATCCATCATAATAACTCTATAAATAATCCTATAAATTAGTAGTACTATTATTATTATTTTATCTTCTTTTTAAAAATGTATTTATTTGAGAGGGAGAGAGAGAGAGCAAGGGGGTAAGGAGCATAGGGAGAGAAAAACTCAAGCAGACTCCGAGCTGAGCACACGGAGCCCGACGCAGGGCTTGATCTCACAACCCTGCAATCATGACCTGAGCCGAAACCAAAAGCCAGCCACTTAACCAGCTGCACCACCCAGGCAAATGTCTCTTATCCTCTTTTTACAGAGAAGGAAACTGAAGCTTAGGTAGTCCTACTCTGGTCTTTTTTAGCAATTTTATATGAATACTTCAAAAGAAACGAACTGTATACTATCATTAAAAATGAAAATATTCACATAGAGAAAAACGTTGGAGAGAAAAAAACAAAAATAAGGGAAATGTGTAATAAAATCTATAAGCCTTCAGAATGATTGACTCCATTTATGTTTGTCTTTATAGTGAAAATTGAAGAGAAAATGTAGACAATAATGGAGTTCGAATTCTTACTATCTCAGCCTCTAACCAAGAAAGAATGAAACATGAAAATTATAAACATTTATGCACATATATTTTAGTTTTAGCTTATAATCTGAGCCTTTAGTTAGTATACTTATAAATTTGTGCCAATCGATGTCTTTTTATGAGAAATAAATCATGCACTTAATTCACCCTTGAAAAATGCTAAGGAGTATAATGAAATTTCTGTGTAGAATATTAGATAAGTTTAGTAGAATGAAATTTAAAATGTATTAATCTATTTCTTATATGAGATCAGAAAAGTATGAGTGTTCTCAATTTTTAAAGTTCAGCAGGTCAACACATATTACGTGAACGTATTGTTATTTACGATAGCTTCCCATTGCATGTGACAGAAAGCTAACTGTAATTTCATAAGCAAAAAGAATGAAGGGAGCACATGAAAATTCATGCTATACCAAGGTTTTTGGTTGGATCTGATTGTCAGAGTAAACTCCCCAGCTGGAAACTATACAACTAAAGCAACTTTTTAGGAAGGCTTTTCAGGTGTTGGTTTTCATAAAGGATTGAAGATCAGGAAATAACTTAGGACATTATCACAGTATCTGAATACGAACCCAAGGAGAAAGATGGTGACAGTTGAAAGTATGTCAAAAGAAACTTTGCCCCAAATAGGTGAAGGCTTCAATGGGGAGAATAAAAAGGAAGGACACTGATATTCTTAAGTAAACTGCAAAAAGATTATATAAAAACATGATGTGAAATAAATCAACCTGCTGAGGGCCTTGAATGAATGCTGAATTGTCTCCATGTCATCTAACCACTAGGGGTCAGAGCGCTATACTTGCAATAATAGCAGCTTTTTCTATTCTATCGGTTTGCACAAATAGATTTGGCTCAGTCCTGTAATTAATTTTCTCTTCTGATTCTCCCACTCTCATTATGAGTGGTTTGGGGGCTGTGCCTGTGGGCCAGGCCAGAGCACTGAGAGGCCCACGTCCCCTTGCCACGGGCAGCTAACCCACACTAGGCCAGGGTGATTTCCGAGCTCTTTGTCCACCAGGAGAACCTGCAGCCGGAAGCTTCTAAAACTACCAGGTGGAGAACACCCGCCTGGGGCCCAAGCTATTTCACAGGAAAGTAGATCTGAATGATGAAGGGAGAAATCAGTAAGTTCTGAGGACAACTATCAACCCCCTACCTCCAGCTTGCTTGAAGCGAGGTTTACTTCTGAGCTGTTTCGTTTCATGAATAGGTAAACGCCCCCTTCTTATTTCTTAAGCTAACTTGAGTGGGTTTCTTTCAGTTGCAACTGAAAGAGTACTAGCTAAACTTCTTGGTTTTACATATTCTCTTGATTTAAAACAAACAACAAAAAAAAGATAATTTGTATCTATTGTCTAACTCCCTGATTGCTTATAAGTGTCTGTGGGAGAGAGACATAGGATGTTTTTTCTGTCTTTCAGTAATATATAACTCAATATATAATAAACTTATTGAGTCATAGAATAATAGATTTGCAGTGTATATAGTGTATCTGAAATTCTCAGACTAAAAAAAAACAGACACAATTTCTGCCCTCTTAAGAGTTTACATGCTAGGGCGCCTGGGTGGCTCAGTTGGTTAAGCGACGGCCTTCGGCTCAGGTCATGATCCTGGAGTCCCTGGATCGAGTTCCGCATCGGGCTCCCTGCTCGGCAGGGAGTCTGCTTCTCCCTCTGACCCTCCCCCCCTCATGCTCTCTCTATCTCATTCTCTCTCTCAAATAAATAAATAAATAAAATCTTTAATAAAAAAAAGTTTACATGCTAGCAGGTAGAGATAGATGATACACAGTAAATATGAGATAAATAAAAATTATATGTTCAAAGGTGATAAAAATGGCCAAAAGTTCGTAGCAGAGTAAGGATAACCAAGAGTGAAGTCCTACAATTCTTAAAAGATGGTGGTCAGAGTAGGCTAATTGAGAAAAAGATGTTTAAGCAAAGACTTGAAGAAGATGAGGAGGAATGTGAGCCGTAAGAGTGTACAGGGAAAAGGGACCTGCCGGTGGAAACACTCTAAAGGCTCCAACACCTGGCATGTTCAAGAGATAGCAGGAAGATTAGAGTGGTTTGAATGGAGTGAGTGTGTGAATGCATGAGTCATAAGAAAGGAGGTTGAAGAGTCAATGAAACCAGATCATGCATAGCTTTCTGGGCCATAGTCAGAACTCTGGCTTTTCCTCTAAATGAAATGGGAGCCATTAGAGGGTTATGAAGAGATGAGTGGCTCAAGGAGGTAAATTGGAGATAACTGTAATAATCCAGGGGAGGACAGATGGTGTCCTGGACTAGCCAGGTAGTAGCAGAGGTGATAAGAAGTAGTTAGATTCTGGACATATTTGAGGACACAGCCCACAGAATTCCCTGTAGGTTGGATCTAGAGTATGAGGGGAAAAAAAGAGAAATAAAGGATGATTCCCAAGTTTCTGGCCTCGATTACAAGAAGAATGAAATTACCATAATTTGGAATTAATTACTGAAGGGGGAGATCAGGAATTCAGGGTTTGTTTGAGGTTTGTTGTTTTTTTTTTTTTTACCTTTTATTATCATTTTTTATTTTGAAATAATTTCAAAATTTTTTAAAGTTGCAAAAAATAGGGGCGCCTGGGTGGCTCAGTCGTTAAGCAGCTGCCTTCAGCTCAGGTCATGGTCCCAGGGTCCTGGGATCGAGCCCCGCATCGGACTCCCTGCTTGGCGGGGAGTCTGTTTCTCCCTCTCCCACTCCCCCTGCTTGTGTTCCCTCTCTCGCTGTGTCTCTCTCTGTCAAATAAATAAATAAAATCTTTTAAAAAAAATAGAGTTGCAAAAAATAGTACAGTGAATTTATGCATAACCTTCACCCAGCTTCCCCAGATGTTAACATTTTATATAACGAAAGTAGAACAATCAACACCAAGAAATTAACATTGACATGATACTCTTAACTGTCCCAGTCTGGGACACTTCCTTGTTCTTTCTTTGTTTTTTGTTTTGTTTTGTTCTTGATCTTGACACTTTCGAAGAATACTGATCAATTATTTTGTAAAATGTCCTTCAATTTGAGTTGGTCTGATGTTCCCTCATGACTAAATTCAGGTATGATATATTGGCAGTACAACTATAGAAATGATACCATGCTCCTTTCAGCCCATCACAATCAAAGAGGAACATGATGTTGGAATGTCTCACTACCAATGTTGCACTTTGAACACTAGATCTCTCCAATGGAAAGTTACTATCCTCCCCTTTGTTATTAGTAAGTGCCTTGTGTGAAGATACTTTGAGAGTACATAAGTATCTTGTTCCTCAGCATCCATTCATCCACTAATTTTAGTAGCCCTTAACGATTCTTGTAAGCAACAGTTATTACTGTGGTGTTCGCCAAATGATAATTTTCCATTTCCATCATTCCTTCCACTTTTATTATTAGATGAGCTGTTCCTTCCCATCATTTATTTATCTGCTCAGTTATTTATTTATATTAATATGAACTCATAGATGTCTATTTTATTCTATGGCTTATCATCCATTACTACCATTATTGTGATGCTCCAATTATCCCAGATTTGGCCATTGGACTTTGAGATGGCTTCTGTGTTCTTTTAACAAGTCTGCTTTTTTTTGTTTTTTTTTAAACACTTTCTTATTTTTTGGAACCACAAGATTCTGCAGGCTCATCTTGCACTTTTGCTGCCCCTCGGAATCAGCCAATTCTTTAAGAAGTCATGATTCCTTTTAGTGAGAAGTGATATTCACAAACCAAGATGTGAGCACCAGGTGTGCTCATTCCTAATAGGCATCATTGCTTCAGAAGCTCAGTTTTGAATTTCTTAAACTTGAGATACCTTTTAGACATCTAATTGGATTGTTAATTTGGAAATTAGATGGATGATTCTGAAGTTTAGGTGAGAAGTTTGGGCTGCAGACATTAATTTGGGAGTCATTTGGCATATAGCTGACATATAAAGCCAAAAGACTAGATAAGATTAGCTATGGAATGAACATAAATAATGAAGAGAACCAAAGACTGAGGCCTGGTGCACTCTGATATCAAGATGAGGGATGGGGCATTTGGCTGGCTTAGTTGATAGAGCATACAACTCTTGATCTGTTCAAGCCCCACATTGGGTGTAGAGATTACTTAAAAATTTTTTTTAATTTTTTAAAAAATAAAAAAAAATTAAAGATGAGGGAGAAGAGGAAGAGCCAGTAAAGAAAACTAAGAAACAACCAGTAAGATAGAAAGAAAACTAAGAATATGGTATCCCAAAAGCCAAATGATAAAGGTGCATCACAGAGGAGAGAATGATCAATAGTGTCAGATGATGCTGATGGGTCAAGTAAGATGACTGAGAATTAGACATTGGATTGAGCAACTTGGAAGGACAGTTTTGGTGGAATGGTGTGGGTAGAAGCTGAATGAAGTGGATTCCAGGGTGAAGGATGGAAGAGAACTGGAGACAGCAGGTATAGAAAACTCTGCAGATTTGCTGCAAAGAGGAGAAATACTGGACTATAGGTAGTGGTGGAGAAAGTGGGTTCATAAAGAAGGACTGTTTTACATAACACTGTATGTTAACTACATTGGAATTAAAATAAAATTAAAAAAAATAAAGGACTCTTTTTTTAAAGATAGGAGAAAACAAGAGATTTTTGTATGTTAAATAAGAACAATGCCATAGAGATGGAGAAATTGATGATATAGTACAAAGAGGTGGAAACCACTGAAATGATATTCCTGGGGAGAGACAGCGACTTTTCTGAGCATTGTATCACAGTGCCTGAAATATAAATATTTGGAGAATAAATAAAGGTTATTCACCTAGTTTAAAAAATCTAATACATTTGGCTGATGTCATTTTAAAAGTCAAACTGAGGGACGCCTGGGTGGCTCAGATGGTTAAGCATCTGCCTTCGGCTCAGGTCATGATCCCAGGGTCCTGGGATCAAGCCCCACATCGGGCTCTGTGCTCATCAGGGAGCCTGCTTCTCCCTCTCCCTTTGCCTGCCTGTCTGCCTACTTGTGATCTCTCTCTCTCTCCCTGTCAAATAAATAAAATCTTTAAAAAAAAATAAAATAAAAAAATAAAAGTCAAACTGAAAAATATGACTTAAAAAAAAACAAAGCTAGAGCTTTTTTTTTTAAAGATTTTATTTATTTATTTGAGAGAGAGAGAGCATGAGCAGCAGGGAGAGGGAGAAGCAGGCTCCCCGCTGAGCAGGGAGCCCGATGCAGGGTTCCATCCCAGGACCCTGGGATCATGACTTGAGCCAAAGGCAGACACCCAACTGGCTGAGCCATCCAGGTGCCCCAAAGCTAGAGCTTTCTAATGAGACATTAACAGTGACCATCAAGAGCCCACTAGGGATGGGGTGGCTGGGTGACTTGGTTGGATGAGCGTCGGATTCTTGATTTTGGCTCAGGTCATGATCTCAGGGTCCTGGGATCAGAGCCCTGCTGTCTCCATGCTCAGCGGGAAGTCTGCTTCTCCCTTTCCCTCTTCTTCTGCCCCTCCCCCTGCCCACACTCTCTCTCTCAAATAAATAAATCTTTAAAAAAAGAAAAGAAAGAAAGAAAAGTCAACTAGGAGAGCCTGGCCAGCTCAATTGGAAGAGCATGTGACTCTTGATCTCAGAGTCCTGGGTTTGAGCCCCACATTGTAGGGGGAGAAATTAATTAAAAATAAATAGATAAACTTAAAAAAAAAGTCAACTAAAATAGAGGTGCCTGGCTGACTCAGTCAGAAGAACATAATCTCTTGATTTTAGGATTTTGAGTTTTAGCCCCACGTTGGGTGCAGAGATTACTTAAATAAAACTTTAAAAAAAAGAGTCAATTAAAATATTATGCTGAAAATATATTTCCCTGGCAAGTATCAGAATGTGGTCACTTCCAGGAAGATGTGGAAAAAAGAAAATCTTTTTTTTCTTTTTTAACCATAGGACATTCATGGCTTGTATTTAAAAAAAAGAAAAATGCGTCATTGATGCTCTTAGCCACATCTCTCACTGGCTTCTTTCCAAATATTTTCTTACAAGTGATAAATCTATAGGGGAAATTCAGAGATTTGCAATTCCACTGAGAACAAATCTCTCTGAGAGTGAATAGTAGAAATAACAAAGGCCACGGAGGGCTTTTGCTCCTCAGAAACTCTGCCAGAGAACAGAACAGAACCCTTTCAGCAACAGATTTTAGGAGAATTTTACTCTTCTGAAGCTGCTGAGAGACCAAGTTTATGTTGAAAGAGGGAGTATTCCATTTTATTTTATTCAGTTTTGGTGTATTTGGTTGTTCTAAATTTCTCAAATACCCCCATTGGGGTTGTTGTTCATTCAAGGAGAGTAATAGCCAGATAAAAAGAAAAACTAAGCCAGGACAAAATAAAGAAAACAAGATTCTTTTTGTCTTACTTTTTGTGTGTTCTAATATTTACCCTCTATGATTTCTGAATAAATAATTTGTAAGGAGGCAGAAAAAAATGTTTAGTAAAAAGGTACTCAGTGAATAATTACAGCATTTATTTTCAAAGCATATTTAATTAGTTTATGCATAAATATGGGCAGAATTCATATCCTAAATGAATTTGATCAAAGCAAAACTATACTCCCTGAAGTTGATTTGTTTTAATATAACTATGATGTTTATTAGACAAAGAACACATATAAATTTATTTTTACTTTTTAAGTGTATTTATTTTTATTTTTTATGGTTTAATTGATTGTTGATTATCTTAATTAAAGGAAGTAAACAATGCAGTGATTAACCCAAAATAACCTAAAGTCTTTTATATCTGACTTTGAAAAAAGTTTTATATTTACCAATAAGTGTGGAAAATTTTAACATTCTAAGATTTTTTTTTAAACTTCAAATAAAGCAGCGAAAACATACTGAGCAAAACCTAATTTAGCTCATAGCCTGGTCCTACACAAATTACACTTGCAATAAATGGATGTTAATTAATCACCAAGAAATTTGTCAGCTTCCTTATCTATCATTTAGTAACTGTGTCAGATAGTCATTGTTTTTCCTTATCCAGAAGAACCTACTCTAATTCCGTGTGGTTCAGGTAGCCCTGGACTATTCCAGCCTCTACCAGTGGGCAAGCGAGTAAGACCAGTTCAATCAGCACCTCATATTTCTCTGACCCTGTTACTGGATTTCATGAGTACATTCAACTCTGGCTAGGTCCATCAGCATATCCTATCCTCCCTGGCCACAAGTTCATGGATAAGCACATGGTAACCACTATGCATCGCCTCCTGCCATTCTTATAAAATATGACTATGCACTTCTGGCGCTAGTTGATCTAGAATTGACTTCTGACCAAAACTGGGCCAATCAGAGTTCTTTCCCCATGATTTCAAAATTGAGACTAAGAAGGTCCAGTATCAGTTTTGACACGTCTTTAACAGAGGAACTGTATATTAGGGAGCTTCCATGTGACTGTGGGAGAACAGAAAGCCTTCTAGAAAAAAGGAGCAGTGAGGAAGAGAGAAGCAGAGATGAAAAATGAAAAGAGAAGTCCTGATACTGGTCCTCTTGAGGCTAGGCTGCTGCATTTTTTTTTTTTTTTTTTTTGTAAAGAGAGAGAGCAAACTCACATGTGCATGCAAGCAGGGGAAGGGGCAGAGGGAGAGGGCCAGGGAGAATCTTAAGCAGGCTCCACACCCAGAGTGGAGCCTCAAACAGGACTCAATCTCATGACCCTGAGATCATGACCTGTGCAGAAATCAAGAGTCAGATGCTTAACTGACTGAGCCACCCAGGAGCCTCAGCCAGCTACATTCTTGACCCTTGGCCCTCTGAAGGTACACACTAGAATTTTCATGTTAGTTTCCTTCTTTGAAGCTAGCTCCAGTTGGTTTCTCCTTGTCAATCAAGAATCTTTAATTCTGCAGCCCCTGAAGTTAAGTAGAGGAGAAGGCAGATGACTATAGCGACCCGGGGTTAGGAATTTGTAGGACAGATAGAGTAGAGAGAGAGAAGCAGGAAAGGAAACTGAGGGTACCAGTAAGAACAAAGTTGAAGTGACTGAAAATGAGGATTGATTTGGGTTTGAAAAGAAAGAGAATCCAAAATGGGCTACACCCAACTAGAAGAAGGGAAAAGACTGGGGAGCTGGAGGGCAGAGTTAGATGAGTTTGCTGCTTTCTGGGAGTCAGGAATGCAGAGGAAGGATGTGGTCGCAAAGTGAGATACCAAAGGTAGAAGAGTCCCAAACTGCAACAAGGTCCAGGATGTGGCTAGGAGAGGGGGCTGTTGAAAGGAAGGAGGGGTTGGAAGAGAGGGTCAGGAACTCTGGCAGTAAGAGAGACAACGTACAATTTACTTAGGAAAGTGGCCGTAGTTAGGTAGAGAAGAATGTGAACCAAAGCCCTGGTGTGTATGTGTTTGTTAGAAATACAGGCAATTGACAGAATGAAAATTATATTGGAGATTTTAATTCTCCAGTGTCAATAATGAGAGACTGAGTGCATGAAGTATTGTGCTAAAGGTTGTGACATCTTCAAATATAGAATTAATTGATATTTGGAATCAATTAAATGAAGTTGAAGACCTCTATTTATAGTACATACAAAATGTCCTCTAGGCCATCACTTGTGATAAAAACAGAACTTAATAATACCAATATAAAACAAAATATTTAATCACATGAAAAATTTTAAATTTTCCTCAATAATAGACTTATTAAGGAGAAAATTAAGAACACAATAAAAGTCTATTTTAAAATAATATTAAAAGTACTCCAACACTTATTCACAATGTTATTATGTAATTCACTGAAAATAATAATAAAGTACTTCTCAAAAGCGTTGAAATGCGGGAAAACTCTTAGAAAAAATACAGGCTTTTAAATTATTTTATTACTAACAGACAACTAAATAAACATTCAATTTAAGATCTTAGAAAGAAAATTTGTAAATCCTGAGTGAATTAAAACCAAGACAGATGTAAGTAAACAGAAATTGAAAATGCATGGGGTGTCAGGGTGGCTCAGTTGGTTAAGCGTCCAACTCCTGGTTCCATCTCGGGGTCCTGGGATCCAGCCCCGCACCAGGCTTTGCACTCAGTGCAAAGTCTGCTGGAGATTATCTCCCTCTCCCTCTGCTCCTCCCCTGCTCTCTCACTCTCTCTCTCTAAAATAAATAAATAAAATCTTAAAAAAAAAAGAACTATACACTAAAAATGGTGAATTGTATTGTATGCATATAATACCTGAATAACATGGCTTTTAAAAATTTTTAATGGAGAAACTATTAAGGAATAATGCTAAAAAGAACAGGTAAAAAGTGCTTTTACAAGAAAATATCACATAGCAATAAAAATTTAAATAATGTGTCAATGGTATGAAAACAAAAAGCAAGATCAAAAGAAAAAAATTAGAGAAACCAGACATGGACATCAATATAGGTAATAGTTTATTACTAATTCTTCCTTTTCCTCTTTTCCTTCCCTTCTCTCCCTTTGTCTTCCCTTCCTTGCCCTGCCCTTCCCAAACAACTTAGTAAAAAAGTCATTAGACTGAGAGTATAAAGTGACAGAACCACTCTGGAAAAGAGTTTGGCCGTTTCTTAAAAGATGAAACATGTCCTTACCGCATGACCCATCAATCCCATTCCTGGACTTTCATCCCAGAGAAACGAAACCTGTGTTCATACAAAAACACGTACACAACCGTTCACAATAGCTTTATCTGTAATACTCCACGCTGGAAATAACCCACATGTCCTTCCATAGGTGAATGACTAAACAAACTATAGTACATCCATACTATGGATACTACTCAGCAGTGGTGACCCAGGGTAGGATGTCCAAGTCAGAGTTGGGTGAAAAGGATATCGATATAGGAGGGCACCAGTATCAGCCAGGTGCAAAGTATCAGAGCCCAGGCGGAATTAAGAATAGTGTCCGCTAAGGCGGGGAGGATGTCAGATTCTAAGTGGGTGAGGAGGGCTCTATGACAGGGGAAGAGGCATGGTGGCCATAATGAAAGATTAGCTACATACAGGAGGTTAAGCATTTAAGTTAATATATGCATCATAACAGGAGGCAAGTTTCTTACTGTCAAACAAGACAATTAGAAAGAGGAAAATAAGGGGCACCTGACTGGCTCAGTTGGTAGAGCATGTGACTCTTGATCTCGGGGTCATAAGTTTGAGCCCCACATTGGGCATTGAGATGACTTAAAAAAAAATAGGAAAATAAGAATGAACCCTGTGGTTTTGGATTTGAATTGGAGATTTCAGTATAAACGTGTTGTTAATATATAACAGTAGATATAGAAGTAAATATAAATGTGCATATATGTGTGTATATACAGTGTATGTATATGCACCAAATTTTTACCTGATGTATGATCCCTCCTAAGATTTGAACATGTTTTACCTAAGAAAATTTGGTACATATACATACATGTCATAGAGTTTCAGCCAGCACCCATCTCTCTCAGCCTCTTGGCTCTATCATTCATCTTGACTTCATCTACATTCTCAGACTCTCTACAAGGTGTCAAGATGGCTGTCATTAGCTTCAAGGCCAATTTCCAGATTCACATCCAGAAGAAAACAAAAAAATGTGCTTTTCACTCAACAATCTAAAAAAAAAAATTGCGTATTATTGGCTCTGACTGGATATTATTGGCTCTGACTGGATCTTGTGCCTGTCTTTGTATTATCAGGGTGGCATGGAGAATGCAATACATTGATTGGCTAAGGCTTAGCCACGCCTACCCCTGGAGGCAGGGTTGGAATAAGCTTCTCTCTAAAGCATCAGGACTGGTTGTGTAGGACAGAATGGCTCCATAGAGGAAAATTGGGATCCTTTTGCTAGAAGAATGATAAACGTGTGCTGGGTAGCAAGATGGATTTTCACTATTCAATTTGTTTCTTGACATTCCCACATACCCTTCTTCCCATACACATGCTTTAAAACATGCCCACACTTCCATACTGAAATACCATATGCAACCAAAACACAACCACTCCATCCTTAAAATAGGACAACTCAAATTTCTGTCTCGTGGCTCCATTGAAATATTTGTCGAAGTTCTCTGGGTGACTTCATATAATCCATATAAATGATAAAAGTAACACAAGCACACACCAACATACCCAATGTGTTATGGTAATAATGGTAATAAAAAGAACCAAAAACTGTGTTGGCCATGGAAGTGCAACCACCAGGTCTGCTCTCATAAAAGAACATGCTGCTCAGTTGGGAAGAGGGCAGCTAGCTAACAGCCTCCATCAGCAGCACCTTCAGGACCCACCCAGCTTCTCAGCTGAGGCCATGCTCTTCCTGGGCAACCTTCCCAGGCAATGATTAAGCATGACAGGCTTATTCATATCTAGCCATTTCTATACAAGGCAGACTACTGTAACTGCAATTTTGCCATAGAGCTCTCCGTTGCACTGACTCAGGCTTTGTATGATCTGCGTTGCCAACTGAAGGCTTTGCCCACCCACTCCAACTTGCTCCCCCTTTATCCTTTACAGACATTACTCCTGATAAATCTCTCTTTTAGAGTATCTTTTTTAGAGTATCAATTTTCCTGTGGGTCCTCCCCTTACCCCCTAATAAACTTTTTGCATTTCTAACTTCATCAGGATCTGCTTTCCAATAGACTGGAATTGACACAACACTATTCCCAATATCAAAGTACCTGGGGAACAGAATCAGGAATAACAAAGGAATAGTGAGGGGCACCTGACTGGCTCAGCCAATGGAGCATGTGACTTTTTTTTTTTAACATTTATTATTTATTTGAGAGAGAGAGAGCATGTGAGCAGGGGACAGGGGGTGGGCAGATGCAGAGGGAGAGAAAGGGAGAGAAGCAGATTCCCTGCTGAGCTCGGAGCCCAACGCTGGGCTCAATCTCACGACCCTGAGATCATGACCCGAGCTGAAATCAAGAGTCGGATGCTTAACTGATTGAGCTATCCAGGCGCCCCAAGCATGTGACTCTTGATCTTGGAATTGTAAGTTCCAGCCCCACATTGGATATAGAGATTACTTAAAAATAAAAAATCTTAAAAAAAAAAAAAAAAGGTGGAGTAGTGATCTGTCCATCATCTTGTTTTTTTGTTACCCAGCCCCCATCAATACTTCTTTGGAAAAAAAGAAGAGTAGAAAAAAAATAGAGTTGTCTCCAATCCATAGCATGCATCATATACTGCTAGATAGGAATAGCAAGGTTCCCAATCTTGGAAGTGAAGTAATGGGCTAAAAGAGCCCCTTTTCCTCCAAGGCCACATTTAAGATGGACACTGGGGAGGGTTTCACTTCCTGAGGTTACACCTCTTCAGCTACTAATAGTATTACAAGAGACTTAGGGGTAAAAGGATCACTAGTGCTTATGCCAGACTTGGAGTTTCGTTAGCTCTTGCGTCCATGCAATTCTCTGAGCTAATAACCAAAGCCAGACAACTAGTCGAGTCTAGAACTGGACCTATAGGCTTCTGTTTCTTAGCAGCAGACTCCAGTGCTCTGTTGTTTTCTAGAACCCTTAGCTTAATGGCTTCATCTCTACATCTGTCTCACGAAATTCAAAATGATGTTCTTGGATACGTAGCTGAAGCTAATCTGCTCCAGGCCTGTGTCCCCGCCACATTTTTGTAATTGGTAATTGCCCATTTTGTCAAGCAGAGTAGTACATTAGGAGAGCTGGTTGGATGGGACCTGTGGGATCAGGAGTGTTTTTAAAAATATTGATTCTAGCTCTCAGATATCATATTGAGCCACTTTCACCCTAAGCCCTCCTTTAAGGAGCACCATCACATAAGCCACAAGAAACAGCCAACGCACTCCAAAATTCTTCCATTGTTGTACTGTATCTTTTAACATTCCATCCTTTGGCAATAAATAGTCCTAGTCCCAAGATAAAATACATGATAGTAATCTGACCAGCTCTTTCCTACTTCAAGTTAAGGGCTATAAGAGTGGCCAACTTTCCAGTCTAGGAAAGAAGGGTGTTCACTCTTGTGGAAACTATCCTTAACTTAGATAATTCTATAGTTGAGTGTCCTTTACACTGCAGTTTTGGTATGAGTTGTGTCATCATTTAGAACTTCTTTCTAGTTGTCAATAACAAAAACCACAACCCAAATTGGCTTAAGGAAAGAAAGATAAGCTCTTGGCTTATGGTACTGAAAAGTCTTAAGATCTTCAGGGCACCTGGCTGACTCAGTCAGTAGAGCATGCGACTCTTGATCTCGGGGTCATGAGTTCGAGCCCCATGTTGGGTATAGAGATTACCTAAATAAATAAACTTAAAAAAAAAAAAAGAAAGAAAGGAAAGATCTCACTTCAATCAAGGCTGGGTTCGGAGGAAGGTTAAACAAAATGTCGTCAAGAAATACCATCTAAATGTTTGTCTTGAGAAGGTTGGGCTTGTTCTCTGACCCTATGAGAGAACTATCTCTAGAATCATCTTCCCAGGTCAATTCAATAACAAAAAAAAATGTGTTAAGGTGTGCCTTTCAACAATCCCAGCAAAAGCCTCATTTCTTTTTATTAGTGTGATTGGGTTACATAACTGTCCCTGAACAAATTCACTCTGGCCAGGAGAATGTAATATTCTAATTAGCCAGACTGAGTCTCATGAATTCTATTTTTTTTAATAACAGCTTTATTGAAATATAATTCACATACCATAAAATTCACCCCACATGAACTCTTTGGAAGGAGGACAAAGAATGAATACCACCTAGAGCACCTGGACTGAAAATTTGGGAGGCAAGATACTCCAGAACAAAATGGGCACTATTACTAAAAGAAGGGTGAATGGAGTCTGGCCACCAAAAACTGAGTTTAAGTAATGTGAATTTATTTTCTAAGGATCCCACCTGACATATTATAGCTTTGTATAGTTAACAATTATCTCCTGGGTTGTTCCCCACATGGAACACCCTATGAGACTTGGCCTTAAACAACTTAGTCATTGCTTTTCTACAAATGTTCAAAAAGCCTTAGGTCCCACGTTTATATCCACAACTCTACCTGGCTCCATGTTTCCTGTATTGTTGACACATGCTAAAAAAAAGTCTTATGGGGCGCCTGGGTGGCTCAGTTGGTTAAGCAACTGCCTTCGGCTCAGGTCATGATCCCAGGGTCCTGGGATCGAGTCCCACATCGGGCTCCTGGCTCAGCGGGAAGCCTGCTTCTCCCTCTCCCACTCCCCCTGCTTGTGTTCCTGCTTTCACTGTCTCTGTCTCTGTCAAATAAATAAATAAAATCTTAAAAAAAAAAAATCTTATGAATTTCTTTATTTAAAACTCACTTTGGAGGCACCTAGGTAGCTCAGTTGGTTGAGTGTCCGACTCTTGGTTTCTGCTCAGGTCACGATCTCCGTGTTGTGAGACGGAGCCCTAAGTTGTGCTCTGTGCTCAGTGTGGAGTGTGCTTAAGAGATTCTCTTTCTCTTCCTCCCCCCACTCATGCAACCGGCGCCCACGTGTGTGTACACACACACTCTCTCTCTCTCAAACAAACAAATAAATAAATAAGTCTTTAAAAAAAAACCACAAATCACTTTGGGGACACCTGGCTGGCTCAGTCGGTAGAGCATACAACTCTTGATCTCGGGGTTGTGAGTTCAAGCCCCATGTTGGGTGTAGAGATTACTTAAAAATAAAATCTAAAAAAAAAAACCTCACTTTGTTTATTCAAATCATAGTGTTAATTCTGTAATTATCCAGCAGCATTCTGGGAAGGCCGTGTGGTTGATGGAGAAATAGCTATATCAGTGCTTTCCAGTCAGGTCTCTATGACACAGCACAGATGCACAGGTATGCATAATGTAAGGTAAGGACGTAGAGCACAGACACAGGATCAGACAGTCCCAGCAAATCCTAGTATACTGCTTCCTAATTCAATGAATTTGGACAAGTCACTCAACATCAACTTTTCCAACCAGGGCCCAGCAGAATCGCTCATATGAAGAAGGGTGGCAAAAATAAGAAGGGCTGTTCTGCCATCAACAAGGTAGTGACCAGAGAATACATCATCAATATTCACAAGCACATCCACAGAGTGGGTTCCAGAAACGTGCCCCTCGGGCACTCAAAGAGATCCGGAAATGTGCCATGAAGATCTAGATGGGAACTCCAGATGTGCACATTGACACCAGGCTTCACAAAGCTATCTGGGCCAAAGGAATAAAGAATGTTCCATACCACATCCATGTGTGGTTGTCCAGAAAATGTAATGAGGATGAAGATTCACCAAACAAGCTCTATACGTTGGTTACCTATGTACCTGTAGTCACTTTCAAAAATCTACAGACAGTTAATGTGGATGATAACTAATCACTGATTGTCAAATAAAGTTATAAAACTGAAAAAAAATCCCTCAACATCAATTTCCTAACTGGAAAATTGGGTAATGATATCCCAAATGACAGTTACAAAGATTATCAATGAAATGATGCATGTATAAGGAGAAACAGGAAATGACATTCTCTTGAATTACTCTTGGCTCTAGCACATGAGTTTAAGAGAAATACTTTGATGGGCTTCTTTGACCCAAGACCCCAAAAGTCAAGCTCTGCTATCAAAATTGACTGCCTTCTAGGAAGGGTGAATCCATTAACTGAAGACCTTTTGCTTTTCTGAATGCTGAATAGATAGACAAAGTTTGATGGTTAGGAGCTGAGAGACGGAGTAAATCTGAGGAAGAAAATAAAAGAATTAAAGATGTTGGTGTTGAATGGGTGTTAGGATGTGTTGGAGCTGGCTCCTATTGGCTTCCTGGGGCTGATTGTTGGCATCTCCTTCCAGCTCTGTGTTCAGTGATACCATGTTGGTAGTGTGCAATTAACCATGGTGAGAATATTTACACCATGACACCTGGCAAGTGTACAAATGAGCCCTTCCCACCTTCCAAAGACCTGCTCAGTAAGTATTTACAGCACAACACTGGATCAAATATCCCTATGTCAGGGCGCCTGGGTGGCTCAGTTGGTTAAGCGCCCAACTCTTGATCTCAGGTCTTGATCTCAGGGTGGTGAGTTCAAGCCCCACATTGGGCTCCACAGTGGGCATGGAGCCTATTTAAAAGAAAAAGTGGACTCCCCCCAACAAAAACCCCCAGAAATATCCCTATATCAGAGCAACAGGGGTACCTAAGGGAGATTTTTTTTTTCAGAATGTTTACTTCTCATTCTTCCCTCGACATCTTTAGTAAAGTCCCTTTTATTCACTATCAGTTTATGCAAGTAAATTCCTGAAGGAGATGAGGACAAGGGCACAACTGCTCTCTAAGTACTGACAAATGGTAGCAATAATTGTCTATATTATTCATGACAACCAAAACAAATGGCGCCTTTTCTTCCCCCATGAGAGTGCTAATGTAGCTGCCTTCCTCAGGTAAAATAGATTTCTTTTCACCTGCTTCCTGGCAGAACATAGCTCAGGACCCCCAATTATGAGAGGCCATGGCTCCGTGTGAGTCCCATGTGAGCAGGGATGCTCTCTCTGAGGTAATGACAAGTAAGCTGAAGTCTAGAATAAGAAGCCAAGGGAGAGAAGGAGTGGGAGGAAGCAAGGGAAAGCATTCCAGGCAGAGGCAACTGCAGCTTCAAAGGCTCCAAGGTGGGGAAAAATGAGGGTGAGAGTGGAATGTATGAATGGGCAGAGAGTGGCTGGGGATGAGCATTCCATGTAGACAGAGATCTGCTATGCTAGGCCTTCTATACTGCTAACCACCAGGGGAGGCTTATTGCCCTCAAGGAACTCGTCAGGGATTACAATGTCAAATTTCCTGATGCTCAACATTGACTAAAGCTTCATTGACAGATACAATATTAATAAAGGATTGCCGTCAGGGTATGGAGCACACGCTTGTCTCTAAAAATCTATCCATCGGTGAAGTCAGATGAGCTGAGAGCCAGACTGCACTGTCGAAGGTACTGTGACTTAATGCCACATGGCCAAATTAAGGGACACGTGGCAACCAGTATCAAAGATGACCCCAGTGATGCTCATCTCTCTCTATTCTCCTCCTACACTGAATCTGGACAGTGAGGAAATGACACTGTGTGATTTCTGAGGCTAAGACATAAAAGATATTTTAGCTCCCATCTCTTTCTTTCTTGGATCATTCGCTCTGCGGAAGTTAGCCGCCATGTCATGAGGACACTCAAGCAGCCCTGTGGAGAGGTCCACATGGGAAGGAACTGAAGCCTCCTGCCAATCATGGCACCAGTGGGCCAACCATGAGAGTGCACCATCTTGAAGTGAACCCTCCAATCCCAGTCAAGCCTTCAGATGACTATTGCCCTGGCTGACATCTTGATTACAACCCCATGAGACATCCAAAATGAGGACTACCTAACTAAGCTGCTCCTGAATTCCTGATCCACAGAAAAGGTGTGATATGATGAATGTTTATTATTGGTTTAAACCAATACCTTTTGGTATTTTGTTATGCAGCAGTAGATTAAAGCAGACATTTTAAGAAACAATCCTAACACTATTTGCTACAATGACAATAACACTATTTATCAAGGGTATTGTCTGTGAGTTTTGGCAAGTTAGGTGACCTTGCTACACCTCAGTTTTTTTCCTGTCAAAAGAGACTAATTAGTAGTATCCATTTTTCAAAATGTTTATAGCATTAACTGGAATAATAGGTGTAGTTAGTTTAAAGAATGAAATGGAATCATAAATAGCATATAGTAGAAGCTCAGTAAGTGTCATCCATCATCACTATTTGCTGTTCTTTGTTATGACTATTTTTTAAATTTTAATTTTAACCAAATCTGCTTCTGCTCCCATTTTTCAAAATCAATTAGCAACACAATGATCCCATCAGTCTAAACACCAGAAACCTGGATATTACCCTTGACTGATTTTTATCCTCATTCCTTACCTCCAATCAGTCATTATGTTCTAATGATTATATCTACTGAGTCCTTTCAGACTATTTTCTTTATCCCATGCCTTAGTTCAGGCCTTCCATCAACTCCCATCTGGACTATTAAATAGATTCCTAAATTGTTTCCTGCATCTAATCTTATTCCTCTCAAAACTGTTTCTCATACTGCAACCAGTGGCCTATCTATAACCCAAATATGATAAAGCCATTCCCTGGTGGAAACCTTCCACAGGCCCTCCAACAACTCCATAAAGTCCAATCTCCTCAGCATGACCAATAAAGCCTGTCAGGATCTGGCCATTGCCTGCTTCTACTCTTATTAACATTGTGTTTCCAAGTGTCAATTCT
Source organism: Mirounga leonina (assembly GCF_011800145.1). Classification (NCBI taxonomy): domain Eukaryota; kingdom Metazoa; phylum Chordata; class Mammalia; order Carnivora; family Phocidae; genus Mirounga; species Mirounga leonina. The sequence continues at coordinate 21,882,887 of NW_023270709.1, read as the reverse complement.
CTTATTTGTTGCCTTTGGTGTCTCTCTTCCACAGTGTTGATTTTTCTTAAGTGTTTGGTGGTTCTTGCTTTTGTTTTTTCTTTCTTGTTAATATTTGCTTGTGGGTCTAGATTCCACAGCTTATTTCCATGCCCAAATGAGGCTTTCTGGTCACCTATCCCAGTGGGTTCAAGTTTTGTTTTTGTTTTTATTTTGTTTTGTTTATTTATAGAGGGACACAGGGAGAGAGATGGGGAAGAACAGAGGGAGAAAGAGAATCTTAAGCAGGCTCCATGCCCAGGAGCCTGATGCGGGGCTCCATCTCACAACCCAGAGACCATGAGCTGAGCTGAAACCAAGAGTTGGACCCTTAACCAACTGAGCTACCGGGCACCCCAGTGGGTTCAAGTTTTGATCACAGAACACTGATTCTGATGATTGTAGGTGAGAGGTGAATCATGTGACAAAGGTGAAGTGTTGGGGGCATCGACACTCTGAGAGCTTGACATAAAAGGCTCTGCACAAAAATAAATGGTTAAAGAACACATAGGTGCCTTTTCCACTCAGGCTAGGCCCTCGGTCCTGGCACAGAAAGATCTGCATCTCTCAACATATGCTCTCGTACTAACTCTATTCAAACATCAGAGAAACACTTTTCCTTGCCTTGTGTCTGTGACCTTGAAACAAAAAGAGACAATCCTGTCCAAATTGCATAAAGGTTTGTGAGTTGTGCCCTATCGAGTTCAGAAATAGGTATTGTTTCAGCATGGAGGATTCGAGAGGCAGAATCATTGAAGGAAGAGAAAATACAAATTAATTACCGTGACAAATCCTTCCTCTCAAGATGAATGCAATAGTTTCTTACATAATGAAGAATTATTTTCTAAGAAGCCTGAGCATCCATTTTCTGGCTTGCCTTTGTGGATCTGGATGTTCTCTTGAATTAGCTCAATATTTGAAACAATTGTACATGACAGCTGAATAAAATTTTGCAATGTTGAATAATTCATATTGCCTTTAAATTTGTATATATATGTTTAGAATATAATAAGCATGTAACATGATGCTGATCCTTTCTATTGGCAACTAGACGGACAGTGAAAATTAAATTTTTAACTAGCTTGTAGTGCCTTTTATTTAAAAATTACTATTGGTTAAATAAAATTTATAAAAATTAAATTTAAATTTCATCTCTAAAATAATTTGATTAAAAAATTCAATACTCATGAACTTTGATTTGCAGTTTGTCATTTAATTCTGAAAATTTTAAATATTTTAGAAGAAAATAGCATTTTTGAAAACTTATGAAAAATAATTATCACATTTACTTAAATTTACACATTTTGATAAAAGCAATATAAATTTTGTACATCTTAAAGATTACATTTTATTTTTAATCCTTCAGATAGTTACTTTCAATAGAAGACAGATTATGTAAAAATCTTGATTGTAACAATATAGTTAGTGATTTCACCAAAATGGTCAAGAAAAAGAAATGTTAGGGAATAAATATAATTTATGAATTCTAGATTTTTTTCCCCCTCATACATCTAAACATAATCAGTCCATCAACAGAGTATCCAGACAGGTGCAATACTAATTAAAGTCAGACATTGTTGATATTTTGCAAAACCATGGCTTTGCATACTTTAAAATACTTTGGTTTTCGGGGCGCCTGAATGGTGCAGTTGGTTGAGCATCCGACTCCTGGTTTCTGCTCAGTTCATGATCTCTGGGTCGTGGAATCCAGCCCCGTGTTGGGCTCTGCACTCAGCATGGAGTCTGCTTTAGTTTCTCTCTCCCTCTCCCTCTGCCCCTCTGCACCTCTTTCTCTCTCAAATAAATAAATCTTTAAAAATGTTTTAAAAAAATATTTTGTTATTCAGGAGTATTTGTCGAGGTGGAAAGATAATATATATACATGTATATGTACGTATGTATGTACAGAGAGAGAGCAAGTGGTTATGGAGGCAGCTTACGCTTATCTGGGGCCCTCTACCTATCTCCTGAAACATAATTCTCTCTTTAAAGAATAGTTGTTTGTTGTTGTTGTTGTTAAGATTTTATTTATTTATTTATTTGAGAGAGAGAAAGAGAGAGCACTCACCAGTGTGGGGAAAGGCAGAGGGAGAGGGAGAAGCAGACTCCCCGCTGAGCAGGGAACCCAACTCGGGGCTTGATCCCTGGACCCCAAGATCATGACCTGAGCCCAAGGCAGACGGTTAACTGACTGAACCACCCAGGCGTCCCCTCTCTTTAAAGAGTAGTGCTCATGACTTTAGTTTGGAATTTTCTCCCTCCATAGTCTTGGCCAAAGTCTAGAGTCACCAATAGCTCCTCCTTTGTTTTCTAACTTGGACCCTTCCCTGCCATGCTTAGGAAAAAACATCCTCAGGCCTTTATTGTGGAAGCAAACTGTTGGCTAGCAACATGGGGAGGGGAGGAAAATCTAATAGATCCTGCTGTTCCAGGTCAGATCTTTCAATAATTATCATAATGACATGTCCAGGCTCTTCTCTTTTCTCCTACTTATTGACAATGAACTTGAGGTTTCCTTAGGAAAATCTGTTCTTACCCTTCTACCTACCCCCACTGAAGTGACTCTCTCCTGTGTGTGTTTTGGCTACAGTTTCTCTGTCTTATTTCTTTGTTAATCTGATGCTTTCAATGTTCTATTTTCCAGGAATTCTTTAACTCTTTTATCAGCTGCCTACAGCCCTTCTAGATTTCTAGTGTCATGAATTACTGCTTTTAAAATATCTTTGCTGACATTCCAATAGGCATATGCACAGGAAGGGAAATCACTGTTTGTGTTTAGCATGTCATTTTAATTCCAATACGTTTACTGACATTTTTCATCTCATTGCCTGGAGCTCATGAGCTTTAGCGATACCAAGATGCTGGAGTTTCCTACACACACACACAGATGTGCCATGCTTCTGTGCCTTTGGTGGAGTGGTTTTCTCTTTTTCACTCAAAACCTCTTACCACATTTCTTGATCTGGTGAACTCTTACTTTTCAAAATTCAGGGGCGCCTGGGTGGCTCACTGGTTAAGCATCTGCCTTTGGCTCAGGTCATGATCCCAGAGTTCTGGGATCGAGCCCCACATCGGGCTCCCTGTTCTCCCTCTCCCACTCCCCCTGCTTGTGTTCCCTCTCTTGCTGTCTCTCTCTCTGTCAAATAAATAAATAAAACCTTAAGAAAAAAAGAAAAACTCAACCCAAAGCACTCTTTTCTCCAGGAAAGAAACAACTAATTAAATTAATTAAGATTTCTGAGACACCTCACTTTGGGTTAAGCCCCCCCTTTCTCTGACATCTCTATACAGTATATCTCTGAGGTTGCCAGATAAAATATTTCGGGAACACTTCTACTAAAAAATTGTCTATTGTTGATCTGAAATTCGAATTTAACCAGGCATCCTGTTTTTGTTTTTCTTTTCCGAACCTGGCAACACTAAACATTTCCTCACTTATTATACTGTATGGAATTTATCTGCTTACATGTGTACCTCTCCCTTGGGTACTGGAGGTTTCTTACAGGAAGGGACCATGTCTTTTTTTTTGGTGGGGAGTTAATGGGGTGGGGGTGTGGCATGGAAACCATATCTTTTTTTTTTATCTCTGTATCCCTAGTGGTTGACGCATTGTGTGACACACTAGGTTATATTCATTAGGCTCTTTGGGTGGCAAGTAATGGAAACAACAAACTCAAGCCCAATTAAACAATGAAGAATTTATTGTAAGGAGAATTCCTGGGCAGCTAGCTTCAGGAAGCCCGTGGAACTCATTGCTCTCTTTGTCTCTTATCCCTGCTTCTCTGAACTCCTGGAACTCTCCCTTCTCTAATTGTGGTGGCTTTCTCAGCTACTCGGTGCATGGGAGGATGGCTGCACAATGCTCCAGAATGGTTACATCTCCTCCATTCAAGAAACAGACACTAATTTCTCTTACCTCCAACTCCAATTCAGGGGCAAAAGACTGTTTCAATCAGCTGAGTCTCAGAAATGCCCATCATGTAATAGAAGAGGGGCTACCTGGGCCCCTATGGTTTGATAGGGAGTTTTTATAGTTGGAGGACGGGCAGACCCTGAAAAGGTTTCTACTACATTAATCAGAGTTCTCCAGAAAACAGAACCAATAGACTCTGTCTGTGTATATATGTCTACACAGATCAGTCTTTTGCTCTATTTGAAACTTGAACTGATAGGAAGAAGCTCACCCACATCGCAGAGGGCAATCTGCTTTACTCAAAGTTCACAGGTTTAGATGTCAATCTCATCCAAAAACATCTTCAGAGAAATATCCAGAATATTATATTTGCCCACCTATCTGGGCACCATGGCCCAGCCAAGCTGACACATAAAATTAATGACACATTATCAAAGCTCAATAAACATTTGCTAAATTGAATAATTTTTGTTGTTTATGACATTTAAACTGTATTATTTCTGTGAAGATTCTCAGAGAAATTATGATTTCAGGATCTTAGAACCAAGGAATAGCTAGGACTTCTCCTGAGCCCTGGTTTGTTTTATCCTAAAAACCCTGAACCATGTAACTGATTTCTCTCCTCGTGTTGGTTCTAAAGATGTTGGAGTTGAATTAGTGTTTCTTTTCTAGCAAATATGCGTCATACATGTTAATCTCATCACTATCTACGTATCATCTTGAAGACAACTCTTTTTTTTTCTTTATTTTTTTAAAAGATTTTATTTATTTATTTGACAGAGAGAGATCAAAAGTAGGCAGACAGGCAGGCAGAGGGAGAGGGAGAAGCAGGCTCCCTGCTGAGCACAGAGCCCGATGTGGGGCTCGATCCCAGGACGCTGGGATCAAGACCTGAGCCGAAGGCAGACACTTAACCGACTGAGCCACCCAGGTGCCCCTCTTTCTTTCTTTCTATTTTTAAAAAAATGTTTTATTTATTTATTTGACAGAGAGACACAGCGAGAGAGGGAACACAAGAAGGGGGTGTGGGAGAGAGAGAAGCAGGCTCCCCGCTGAGCAGGGAGCCTGATGCGGGGCTCGATCCCAGGACCCTGGGATCATGACCTGAGCCGAAGGCAGATGCTTAATGACTAAGCCACCCAGGTGCCCCTCTTTCTTTCTTTTTAAATAATCTCTATGCCCAACGAGGGGCTCGAGCTAATGACCTTGAGATCAAGAGCTGCATATTGTACTGACTGAGCCAGCCAGGTATCTCTTTTTTCATTTCTTAATTACCTCTCTGATTTGTTTTTTTGTTTGTTTTTTTTAACTTGACTATAGTCAACATGCTGTACATTATATCTGCAGAACTTACTTACTTTATAACTGGCAATCTGTACCTTTTAACCACATTCACCCACGTCACCCACCTCCCCACCTCCTGCCTCTGGCAACCACCAGTCTGTCTCTGGGTCTATGAGTTTGGTTTTTTCCAGATTCCACATACAAGTGAGATCATACTGTATTTGTCTTTCTCTGTCTAACTCATTTCACATAGCAAAATGCCCTCAAATTCCAACCATGTTGTTGCAAATGGCAGAATTTCCTTCTTTGTTAAGGCTGAATAACTTTTATGGCTAAATATGTATCATAATTTCTTTATCCATCGATGGGTTGACTCAGGTATTTCCATGTTTTGGCTATTGTGAATAATGCTACAGTGAGCATGGGGATGCATATGTATTTTTAAGATAGTGATTTCATTTCCTTCAGATAAATACCTAGAAGCGGAATTGCTGGATCATAGGGTAGCTCTATTTTTAATTGTTTGGGGAACCTCCATACTGTTTTCTATAACGGCGGCACTAATTTGCATTCCCACCAGCAGTGCAAAAGGGTTCCCCTCGCTGATTTGTTTTCAGCTTATTTTATTTAACAGCACTGTGTGGAAAGAATTTGAATTAGTAAAGAAAGGAAGCAAACACTTGCAATATTCTTGATCTACTTCTCATAGAGCAAAGACCAACTTCCTTCATTTTGGGTGATTCTGAAATGAGCGGTTTATATGTTTTTAGGAATTATCATATGATCTGATCCCCACATCACTTCCATTCCAGCATTTCTGTTTATGGTTTTAGAGGAAACTCAGCACATACCAATCCCTTACCTTTCAAAGCATAATGTGAGTCGTGTTCAATGTTCCAATATGTTGTTAAAATACCTCTAGGCATTTTTTTTTTTTAACCAGCTTAAAACGCTCTTCTTCTACCATCTTAAAATTTATGCCCTTGGGGCACCTGGGTGGCTCAGGTGGTTAAGTGTCTGCCTTTGCCTCAGATCATAATCCCCAGGGTCCTGGGATCGAGCCCTGCGTTGGGCTCCCTGCTTGGTGGGGAGTCTCCTTCTCCCTCTCCCTCTACCCCTGCTCACGTGTGCAGGCTCTCTCTCTCTCGCTCTCTCTTAAATAAATAAATAAAAATCTTTAAAGAAAAACAACTTAGGCTGTTTTCCTCAGGTCTTCAAAAATGTTAACTCCTAGAAGAGGCTGTTTGTCGAGCGGTAGCAGAGCTGACAAGTGAGGCAAAGTAAGAAAGAGTTGCTGAGAGCCAAACCAGTGCCAGGAGAAGGGTCTTTGCAGTAATATCTGAATCTGTGCAATAAACATGGCTGGCGTTAGAATTTTTCTGAACAGTCTGGAAAGTCTCCTTAATTAGGCCGCTATAGAATTCAGCGTGGGAGGTTGCATTGAATCCACTCTATTTTTGATAATTGAAGCAATAGAAACTTCATTTTTATACTTAACTCTGAGAGTTGAGGCTTTCCACGTTTTATGTTCGTGTAGTATCCTGCAAGCAGTCCTGGATATGGCAGACTCAAGTGGTAGGAAGAGGTCGGAGGATGGTCTCCATTTCCTTTTCTTTTACGTCACCTCCTTGCCCTGGTAAGGAAAATAGTCATCCTAAAACAAGAGAAGCTTTCATAAATAATGTAGAATTCCAGTATAAGGCTACTACTATCTATTTCAGTTATGCCAAATAATTGCCAAAAGAAATAGGAGAGAAAAATATTGGTAATTTTACCATGAAGAGAGTATCTTTGTAATTTTAATTTAAGAAGCTAAATAATTAAAAGATGAAAAGTATGTATGGGCTATATGTATTTTCTCCCAAAGTACAATAAATGGGGTAAAAAAATTATATATGGGCTATATGTATTTTCTCCCAAAGTGCAATAAATAGGGTAAAAAAACAGCAGAGTCCTCAGGAAGGTTTTAAACTAAGTTGGGTGGGTAGTTCCACAAATATTTAATAGATTATTTCTCTGTTTTCTCGGTTCTTCCATGAAGTAGGTGCTGTGATAGCCAGATTGGGAATAGCAAGGACCAAGATGCCAACTCCTAACACTGGGTGCTCGGAGGGGATTTGGGTTTGGGGAATGGTCATTGTGGGGCAGGTGCATCCAAGACGAGGTCAAACAGGCTGAGAAACAGGGAGCCTCGGAGAGGGAAGGAGCAAGAGAAAGCAAAGATGTTACAAAGTGAGCTGTGGAATTTGGAGGTGAGACCGAGGCAAGAAGGAATAAAGCAGCAAGAATGGCTCAGAAAGTTCTTACTCCAGCTTCCCCTCTTCCTGGTATTTTCATGAAATTGATAAGGAAAATCTGTGTCCCAAGATGGCCAACGGTGCCAGTGAGAGAGTCCCAGTCCTTGCCCCGGGGCTTTTCCGGGTTCTTCTCCCTGCTCTGCTTCCCGCGAGCACCAATCCGGGTTCCTCTCCCTGCCCCGCTTTGTGCACGTGCCAAAAGTGCCAAGTATGTGGAAGTAGAAGTGTATAAATTGCCCCCTTTGTTTGTGCTTGGGGCTCAGATCTTTGGAGACCGCTCTCCTCTGAGCTCACAGGCGTTAAATAAACCTCCTGTCCTCCAAGATCTCCAGGTGCCTCTTGGTTCTTCCATCAGGCGATCCAGTCCAGGTTCCGTAACAAAATTACTATGAAAGTGGGGCACCTGGGTGGCTTAGTCAGTTGAGCAGCCCGCTTTTGATTTCAGCTCAGATCATGATCTGCCTCGTGATTTTGGTTTAGGTTATGATCTCAGGGTCCGTGAACCCCTCTTCGTCAGGCTCCATGCTCAGCAGGGAGTCTGCTTCACCCTCTCCCTTTGCCCTCTCCCTCCTCATGTGTGCGTGCGTGCTCTCTCTCTCTCTCTCAAATAAGTAAATAAATCTTTAGGAAAAAAAAGAAATTACTATGAACGCACAAGGCACACAGCACAGATCCCTGCTCCTCAACTCTTCCTGCTCTTATCAGCCTCTCTCCTCTCACCTAGCCATAAGCAAGTGGTGCCTGGGGCCTTTGAGAAGGTAACTGAACACAGCTGCACAGGGGGCCTGGAGGAAAAGCAGTTTTCATCAAGGGCAGGTCCTGGCACTCTATCTGCACATAATCAGCACTTGAAAGAAGGGCTAAACATAGCACTCTATAGGCCTGGTGCAGTAAAACTAAATTTTTCTGTCTCCTTGCTTCTCTCCTGCGGGTTTTTTTTTTTAATGTTTCTGATTTATTTCTTGGCTTTAAAAAAATAGTGAGGGACGCCTGGGTGGCTCAGTCGGTTAAGCGTCTACCTTCGGCTCAGGTCATGATCCCAGGGTCTTGGGATCGAGCCCTGCATCGGGCTCCCTGCTTAGCGGAGAGCCTGCTTCTCCCTCTGCCTCTGCCTGCCTCTCTGCTTACTTGTGCTCTCTCTCTCTGTCAAATAAATAAATAAAATCTTTAAAATAAAATAAAATAAAAATAAAAAAGTAACAAACTGTAAAGCTTTGCCTTTCTCTCAATTCTACTGAATTCTCAATGTTTATCTATTAGAAGCCTTTTTATTGCAGCGCACAGCAAGCTAAAGAATAAAAAAGATGACTTCAATCTGCAGTGTGTGATTCCTCTCTAATTAATTAGTAATGTGATGGGCCATGAAATATCCCATTTGGTATTCCATTTGGTATTTGTTGTTAAAGAACCTGTCAATCCCTTACCTGATTTCTTCTTGGGCATTTTGGGGCCCAACCTTAAAAACATTTTAGATGATGTAATAATTTTATATTTAAGAAGATACATAGTAGCATGAAAATTTTGATAGTTAATAAAACAAGATCTGTGAATTTACCACCTAAAGTAAGCATGAAGAACCCGCACTATTGCATCAAAGTATGTTCAATGGATCCATATTGTCTTCCTGGATCATGCTTTTGGTGTTGCATGTCAGGAGTCATCACCAAACCCCAGGTGACCTAGATTTTCTTCTATGTCATCTTCACATTTTATGGATTTGTGTTTTATATATTTAGGCCTATGGTTCATTTGGAGTTAATTTTTGTGAAAGATGTGAAGGTTGTGTCTAGATTCTTTTTTTTTTTAACATGTTGGTGTCTGGTTATTCTCGCACCATTGACTGCAAAAACTGTCCTTTCTTCATTGAGTTGCTTTTGGTCCTTTGTCAAAGATCACTTGACTATGTTTTCATGGATCTATTTCTGGACCCTCTCTTCTGCTCCCCAAATGACGGTTAAGTCTTCAAGCTGGATAGCCTCAATTATCCCACTTTGTTCTTCAGTAGTGTGTTGGTTATGCTGGGAATTTCTCCTTTCCATATGAACTTTAGATATCCACTTCTGCTGATATCCACAAAATTACTTGCTGGGATTTGTTTGCAACAAATTCTTTCAATGTTTATTTGTCTGAGAAAGTTTTTTTTTTTTTTTTCTTTTCACTTTTGAAGGATAATTTCTCTGGATATAGAATTCTAGGTTGCTAGTTTTTTTTCTTTCAATATTTTATCAACACTTTAAATATTTCAAGTTACTCTCATCTTGCTCGCGTGGTTTCTGAAAAGTCCAATGTAATACTTAGCCTTCCTCTTCTACAAATAAAGTCCCCTGCCTCCAGCTTCTTTCAAGATTTCCTCTTTGTCTTTGATTTTCTGCAGTTTGGATATAATATACCAAGATATAAATCTCTTTTCCTCCTCGGTGTCCTGTAAGCTTCCTGGATTGTGGTTTGGTGTTTGTCATTACTTTTGGAAAGTTCTCAGCCATTTGTTTTTAAATTAAAAGAATTCCCATATAATTAAGATACAGTGTTATATTAGTTTCAGCCATTATTACTTAGAATTTTTCTTCTCCATTCTCTCTTCTCCTTCTGGTATTCTTACTGAGTACATGATAAAACTTTCTACATTCTCCCACTGTTCTAGGATAGTCTGTTTCTTATTCTCTTTTTGTTTTTCAGCTTAAAAAGTCTCTAGTGACATATCTTCAAGCTCAGTGATTCTTTCCTCAACCATGTCCAATCTACTAATGAGTCCATCAAAGATGTACTTCATTTTTGTTTCAATGTTTTCAATTTCTAGTATTTCCTTTAAAAAAATATTTTATTTATTTATTTGAGAGAGAGCATGAGTGTGTGGGGGGGGTGGGCAGAGGAAGAGGGAGAAGCAGGCTCTCTGCTGAGCAGGGAGCCCCACACAGGGCTCCCTCCCAGGGTCCTGGGATCATGACCTGAGCCAAGGACAGACACTTAACCAACTGAGCCATCCAGGTGCCCCTCTGGTATTTCCTTTTGATTCTTTCTTAGAGTTTCCATCTCTCTGCTTACATTGCCCATCTATTTTTGTGTAAAGCCCACTTTTTTTCATTAAAGCCCTTAGCATCTTAATCACAGTTATTTTAAAATCTCAGTCTCATAATTCTCAAACCTCTATCATACCTGAGTCTTGTTCTGATGCTTGCTATGTCTCTTCAAACTCTGTTTTTTGTCTTTTAACATGCCTTGTGATTTTTTTTGCCAGAAGTCAGACATTATGTATAGGGTAAAAGGAACTGAGGTAGATGGGGCTTTAGCGTGAGGTTTTATGTTTATCTGCTTAGGAGTTAGGCTGTGTGTGCTATTTGCTGTAGCTGTCTGGTGTCAGTGGCTAAAATTTCCTCTTGCGTCCTTGTTTTTGTCTTTCCTATTGTCTTTGGGTTTTCCTAGAGATTTCCTCCCTTTTAAATAGAATCTGAGGCTTACAGGTCTTTCCATTGTAGTTCCCTATTATTATACACAGTCCTGATGATGTGGTAGTAAGGTGTGGGAGATGGAAAGCATCCTATAATCCTATAATTGGATCTCATTCTTTTAGTGCCTCTGGACTGAGACCTCCACAAGAATTTTGGGTATTTTTGTTGTTGTTGTTGTGTGTGTGTGTTTGTTTGTTCATTAGTTGCTTTCTGCCCCTTAGGTGGGACAGGAAGACTAGAAGTGACTGGAATTGGGTATGTCCTTTTCCCCACATTAGTTAGGCTCTGACCAAATCCATGTTGGTTAACATCTGGCAAAACTGTTTTCCTCAAGATCAGGCCTTTGTTAAGGAGACCATAGTGCTCTGGGCATATTTCAAAATAACTAATTTTCCCCTTCCCCTGCTAGAAGCATGAACGAAATATTCTCAGATCTTCATCCTGAGAACCTAGTGGGGCTCTTGAAGGAAAAACTGGTGTAAGTGGGAGGGGTCCTCCTAAGACTGGGTCCTCAGGGGATTTTTATCTTGATGCTCAGACCCCAGCAATTAGTCAATTGACTTTTAGGTTTTCATACTTTCTGCTAGTTCCAGTGGTCATTTCTGTTCTGGGTATGCTCTGATTCTCTGTATTTCCCTCTCCGTCCAGTTTTCAGGGTAGGGGTTTGTTCTGGATCTCAATTCTCTGATGAATCTAAGGAGAATTGTTGATTTTCACATTGTTCAGCTTTATTCTTGCTGTGAGACAACTTCTACACTCTTCACATGTTGAACCAGAAACCACCCACCACCTTCTTTTGTACAACTGTGAGCTGAAAACAATTTTTGCATTTGCAAATGGTTGAGAAGAATCAGAAGAGAATATTATTTCATGACTAGTAAAAATCACATGAATATCAAGTTTCAGGACCCATCATCAAGTTTTATTGGAATATAGCCATGCTCACTTATTTACATGCTATTTATGGATGCTTTCATGCTGCACAGGCAAGCTGAATAGCTTTGACAGAGACCTCAAGGCCACAATGCCTAAAACATTTATTATCTGGCTCTTTACAATGAAAAAAATTGGAACTCTGCTCCCTATCTCTTAATATTTCTTTATATATAGGGGCGCCTGGGTGGCTCAGTTGGTTAAGCAACTGCCTTCAGCTCAGGTCATGATCCTGGAGTCCCGGGATCGAGTCCCACATCGGGCTCCCTGCTCGGCGGGGGGTCTGCTTCTCCCTCTGATCCTCTTCCCTCTCGTGCTCTCTGTCTCTCATTCTCTCTCAAATAAATAAATAAAATCTTTAAATATATATATATTTCTTTATATATATATATTTTTTATCTCCTTTTCTCTCTGTGCTACATTCTTGGTAATTTACTTTCCAGTTTATTATGACCTCCTTAGCCATATCTAATCTGCTGATTTAGCCATCATTTGTCCCCTTTTCTTCCACAATTATATTTAAAATTTTTAACATTGTATTTTATCCTTTTTCTAATCTATGTGGCAGGATTTGATCATCTCTTACTGCTTTGAGTAAGGAATTTTCGTGATACCATCTTTTATTTCTTTACACATTTCATATATATTTATTTTATATTCTGTACCTGATAATTCCATTGTTTGAATCCCTTGAGGTCTAAATCTGATATTGCCGCTTTTGCTACTGATGCTGGATTGTTTCCTTATGTATTTGATGATCTTTCATTGTGAGCTCAGACTTAGATCAAGTCTCTGGTCCTACATTAAGGACCTGTCCAGAGAGGATTTTGCTCTGTTGGAAGTCAGGGAGATGACTATCACCTGAAGCACTAGAGCCTTCTTCCAATTTCTCTCACTTAATCTGGGAGTCTGAGGTTCAATGCTTCAGTCTTTTTCTGTTGACCCAAGACTTCTTTCCTTCCATTCCAGCACCAATATTGGCAATTAAATTGGTGACTGTCTTTAGGCATGCCTGTCTTTCCCATGTGCATGCTCCTCTACTTTTCTTTTCTGCTCAGTTTTCTTCTTTAATCTTCTAGCCATTAGGAATTTCCTGTAATCTCGGCAAAATTTTTTCTATGCAATCTCAATGTTGTATAACAGGAGGGTTTCCTGGCTATCTAATCTGCCATATTGCTAGGGCAGGAGTCCTATCCAGTTCTTTGTTCTACCCTTATGACTAATTTTGGCCCCCTCTTGTTGGTTTAGCTCCTTCCCAGGACCAGGTAAGGGAATCATTTCCATACTTTCTACCTTCTCCTTTCCTTTGTGATAGCCCTGTGCCTGCCCTTGTCTTCAGCACTCATTTTATCCCCTTAACAGATACCCAAACTCAGAGTCGACAATGACGGTATCTTCTCTTTGACCAAAGAAACACCTGTTCTTTGGTTTCTTGCCAAGGACAGAATTTAGCTGTGGCTCTTTTCAAGCATCTTGGGTCTCCGGCCTCCTCCCATTTCTAAACACACACCATCTATTGTCAGCCCTAACCCACTTAAACATGATCTCTTTGTTGGCGTGGTTGAATTTCTATCTGCTGATGTCATTATTTCAGGTCCCTCCTGTGGAACTACAGAGTTCTTTCTTGCTCTTTGGGTCTCCAGAGTATGGCTTAAAGCTAAATGCTTTTCTTCCTTGGTTTACATCACTGCCTATAGATTGTTCTGTCATTTCTTGATTGATTAGTTACTTCTGCAGTGGTTGCCATCAGTTATGAGTGGCTTCAGATGAACAGATGAGGCGTATGAAAATACTTTGTAAACTAGAAAGCCCTGTACGATGCTGAGGATGATTCAGGGATAAGATACACAGTGTAGTTTAGGCTTCAGCTGACGCAGATGCCCCGGACTTTGATTATTTAGAAAAACACTCCAGAAAAAGAAGTCCTAAAGCCTTCTGAAGGTGCAAAGTGGTCTGCACAGGAAGAGTTGTCTGAGTCTTTCAAGGGGGAAACGGAATATCCTATTTAGAAGCATGCACCTCTGAAAGGTGGTGTGGAAGAGTAGAAGGAATTACGGCACTCGTGGACAATCTGGATGAGGAACTTCCAGAAGCTATGTTAATTCAAAATGATGAATTAACCATGAGAGCAAGCCTATGGTTCCAGGGCTAAAACTTGGAAGGTTTCTGATGTGCATGCCAGAGTGGGGCAACTAAACCTTACGACATAGCAGAAAGAGCCCTGGACTAGGATTCTGGAGACTTTTTTTTTTTTTTCCTGATGAAAAAAAATTGATTGCTGTACTGTCACATGATGAAACCAGTTTCTTGTTAGGAGGCTGCCTTCCAGCTCGAATTCTGTGATTTGATCATCATTACCAGTTGACGTGGCTTTGTCTGAGTTGAAACACCACGGCTTGATTAATGATTGGCTTTGTTTCTCTTAAATCCCTGGGTTCCACTTCCCATGTTTCTGTTCCTGACTTGTAGGCAGGCAGTCCCTGAGGTGGGGTAGCAAAGAGAAGACACAACCTCTCTTTCCCCTAGTTCCTACTTCTACCTATTCCGTGATATGATCTATACCCAAGACCCAAAGGCTCGCAACAGAAGGACTAATGGAGTTTCCAATGTTGTTCCTGAGGCACATTCCTGAGAACATGGGACCTTGTCCCTTCTGTTTCCCATAGCACTTCTCAGACACTTCAGCATCAGGAACTCAGGAACTTTTTGATAGTGCTCTTCACACACATGAAAAGCATACTCGTAATTTCTAGTGTTAGAAATATTTTAGAATATCTTAATAAATTGCTCTGTTCGTCTTTCCACCTCCAAGTCGTAGATTTAAGGGCACCATGGAAAGCCTTCTCTGTGAGTTCTATGGATCACCCCAACTTGCTGCTACAAAGGTTACTTCTTTTAACTTCTGACTGACTCCTGGCTGATTCATTCTCAAAAGCCAGTGTGGGAATTCTCACTAAATAGCACAATGCATGACCTACCATTTACACTTCTTGTTTTCCTTCATGATATCGGGGTTGCTGTCCTGGTCTAGATGGAGGCTCCCCAGTTCCTGAGATCCTAGAAAATGAATCCATTGGTTTATTCACTTTTGAGTCATGCTTACCTGGGCAATCTCCTGCACCCACTCCTGCACCTGGATGCACAGGTCCAGGACTGGGAATTGCCCCCACACTACCCCAGATCAGAATCTCCCATTTTGTAAAGCTCTTTAGTAGTAAGGCTACATCCCCCCTCCATTTCTGTTTCTGCTTCTAATCATCTGTCCTTCCAAGTCTTTCAAATATGGCTTCAGAAAGAAAAATTGCTTATTTAAGATCTGGCCCTCAGTATTTACTTCCAGCTAAAACTTGTTTCTCCCCCAACTAGACTATAAGCTTCCTCTTGGTGATAGGAACTGTGCCTTTTTCTGTTTGGACTCCAGAAACTACAACAGTGCCTGGCATATAGTAATTGCTGTATCCTTCAGTGACTAAATGAATTAATGAATGATTTCTCTTAATGGGCACTCAATGGGTGAGTACAATGAGCTTTCCTATTATTTTCTATCTCTTAATATTGCTGAGACTGACTTGTAAATTTTGTCAAGTACAACCCATCTCTAAAACAATATTTAGGGTTGCCTGGGTGGCTCAGTCGATTAAGCATCTGACTCTTGATTTCAGCTCAGGTCTTGATCTCAGGTTTGTGAGCTCAAGCCCCATGAAGTACCTCTCCTCACTGAGCTTACATTCTAGAAGTAGAGAAATGACAGCTACATATACTAGCTAGTGGTGTATGCTTCAAGAAAACATAGAGCACTCGTATGACGCACTTAAAATGGTACCTGGCATTCCAATAGCCAAAAGGTAGAAACAACCCAAATGTCCATTAACTGATGAATGGATAAACAAAATGTGGTCTATCCACACTGTGGGGCATTATTCAAGCGTAAAAAAAGGAAGTACTGATAACATGCTTGAAGACGGATGAACCTTGAGGACCTAAGTGAAAAAAGGCAGATACCAAAGGTCATTTATTGTATGATTCCATTTATAGGAAATATCCAGAACAGGCCAATCCATATGGACAGAAAGCAGATTAACGGTTGCTGGGAGTTGGGAGAAGGGGTATGGGGTTTGGTAATGGGTATGGGGTTTCCTTTTGGGATGATGAAAATGTTCTGGAACTAGATAGTGGTGGTCATTGCCAAGATTGTAAATGTACTGAATGTCACTAATGGTAAATTTAATGTTATTGGTATTTTATCACATTAAAAAGAAATAGTATCTGGCATAATATAAGCATTCAATAAAGCTTATATATTATTTTTTATAGCAATACGAACAATAATCTCTCAAATAGAAAATTACCTAGGAGTGCCTGCGTGGCTAAGTTGGTTAAGCATCTGCCTTCGGCTCAGGTCGTGATCTCAGGGTCCTGGGATCGAGTCCCGCATTGGGCTTCCTGCTCAGAAGGGAGTCTGCCTCTGTCTCTGCCCTCCCCCCGCCCCTACTTGGGCTCTCTCTCTCTCAAGTAAATAAATAAAATCTTTAAAAAAATTACCTAGGTAAAATAAATTATTAAATAAGTTTTTAATCACTGGAATGCTATGCAGCCTTTGAAGAGAGTGAACATGGTTAAGTACAAATACAGAAAGATGTCCAAACCTACAATGAGAAAGAAAAAGAGCTGCAGATGAGTCTACATGGTACAATTTATGTTAAAATACACATGCACATGCACACACATATGTAATATGCCTGGAAAAAACTGGACTGGAAGTAGACGCATAAGAAAAATGAGGATAGTGGTTTTCTTTGGGGTGAATAGGTTGGGGGGACGAGGGATGGCTTTGTTTTCGTACTTTATGCCCTTGTGTATTGAATGATTGTGTGTATATGTACAACACATAATGTATTGGAATTTTAGATGATGAGCTCAGAGTTAAGAGTATGAGATGGTGATTCCAAAATCCTAACCTGCTCAGAGGTGGCATTACAAGAAACATGGAATCCAGGACAAGGGAGGTAATTACCCATCGTGAGAATTAAATTTTTTTGGCTTCATAACTCGTTATGAAAAACAAAACTGGACTTGCCACGTGGTGTAAAAATCCTTCTGTATCTGAAAGTGGTTTTCGCCGCTGGTCAGAGGCGTGGCAAATTCTTCTGCTTCTCAGAGGGCCGAGTACAACCGCAGGTGTTAGACAAGTATCTGTCCAGGGTTCCTCAAGTCCCACACGAAGGGCAGGGCATGTGATGTTCTTCAGCTTTGAGGCCACTTTTCCCCACGTTAGAGCACGTCTTTAAGAATGAAGCTAATACAGGAATGTAAGATACTATTAAGGAAAGCCATTTACAAGTCTGAACTCTTAAAAAAAATCATTTTATTGATCCTTTACCATACAAAATTTATTCAAATTACACCCATTTGAAGTGGTAAGATCACAGCTAGAGAACAGGTTACCCTGTAACAAATCTATTTACAAAATCCATCATAAAAGCTTTTTTTTTTTTACATTATATTACATATTTTCTTTTTTTAAACTAGCATACAACACAAAGCTAAACCGATTAGTAGTTTGCCTACTCCCAATTTTGGGAGAAATGCTTCCTTTTGACAAAAATCACGTACCCCGTAGGAAAAGAAATTCCCACAATCTGACAATTGCCACCTGACTCACTCTGCAAGCCATGTTCCTTCAAATCCCCCCTCTCACACACAGGCTGTCATGCACACGTCTGAGTTCTTACTTTCTTTTTTTCCTGAAAGCTAAAGCTTTAAATACTGCGGTTTTATTTACAGATCTACACTTAAAAACAACAAAAACGGAAATAAGAACCACAACAACAACAACAACAAAAAACAGAAACAAAATAGAACACTCTTAAAAAATTACAAACCAGCTAGAAAATATTCTGGCAGTGTTTACAAATTAATTGCTATTTTTTTTCCTTGTACAAAATCGCTAGATAATGAAAGTGTGGAGGAGACTACAATCAACTTAAATAAAACGATCGCTATGCACAGATCTGTACATATGAACACACACCTAACACTGTTTGACAGCTCATGTGTTGCCCTTTATACACTTTTTATTTTGTAAGGCTCACGCAGTCATAATTCGCACACTTGTAACTTTTAGCCATTTCATGTGTGAGCATTAATAGCAGCAACTCAATGGTACCAGAAAACCTGCATACTTAGTACGTAAAGTTACACAAATACTGTAGTATTAACCCACTTTGTGTGCCAGATACTATGTCAGAAAGAAAAAATGGGCGATGCAAGCAGAACACAGCATGGACAGCTAACTCAGGGACACCAAGCTCAGCCCACTAACTGGAAAAATCTTATGCATGAAGGAACTTTTAAGACTTATTAGTATTCCTTTCATTTTCAAAACAATAAATACGGCATCATTACATTATGAAAAGGCTTAAGGAGAAAGCCAACAGAACACACAACCACCTAGCCAGGTGAGAGCTCAGTCTTTAGACTTTGGAAACAAAATCAGCTTTGTGCAGCTGATAAAGAGAATCACGACAAAGCCGGAAACAGAGGCAGCCAACCAGATGAGACAGATATGGGAAATGGGCAAAAGCTTGGCATAAATGGTTTCCCGTACAGGAAAAAACCCCACAGTGCATTTCCAGTAGGCACTTGACACAAAGCTCCCCCCTCCCTCCCCCACCCCAGTGCTTCATCACAGACCACACTGCTGTTTGTACCAAAGCCAGCGTGTGTGAGGGAGGAGGCTGGGGACGGAGGCCGAAGAAGAAAAAGGAGGATAATGCGCACCTTTGTTTCCCTTCCCAAACACACACCCACGCACACCCACACAAAGAGTTTAAAGTGCTGGTATCATTGGGTTTGACCCTACCACCACTTTGCATATTGTGGAAGTCTACCTCGAATCAACTGGCTGGGGCTCTCGTGGTTTGGTTTGCTTTCGTTTTGTGTTTTTCCTAAGGGATATTTTCGATTCCATTAAACACACAAATCGAGTGCTACTGTGTCAGGCACGTAGCATTTCAATTTAACTGTTTTGTTTGGAGGTTTGTTTTTCGTTTTGTTTTGTTTTTTAACCGTACTCCCTCATTCCCGCCGTCTTCGGGATCCAAGCAATGGACCTGAGGTACCGTGCCACATGCCCAACGGGAGAAGGGTACCTCTCCCCGGGGCCAATGGGAAAGCCATTCTTGGACCTAACTGCTAGGACTTGCAGCTGACACGAAGCCTCCAGCTGGGGGACACCATTCCTGAAGAGTAAAGTGGGGCACGCCCTGGCATTCTATCACTTCTTCCACGTAACGACTTCCCTTGGTCCAACTTACTCCTTCATGGAGGAAGGGGAATGGGTTCTGGGCCAGGATGATGGCAGCCCCCGATGCAGGGGGGAACACCCTGTTCTCACCAGCTTTTAAGTAAATGCCACTGACACAGTGGGGATGTCTTTGTCCCCAGAGGCCTCTCCATCTGACCCCCATCCTGAGAAGTGGTCTCCCTGAGTGCAGAGTAAGAGAGCCCTTGCCCCAGTCCTAGGGCCAGGAAGCCCAAGGACGGAGGGATCCACACCTGCTGCTCCTTGGGACTGCTATGTCATCTGACCTGGTTCTCTTCTCAAATGGGCCACCCGTGTCTACGAGCGAGCGAGCGAGCGAGCGAGCCCCAGGACTGACTCGCTCCAAGCTCCCCGCCCTGGGAAAGGAAGCAAGATGGGGCAATGCTTCTTGCAGAGGCTGTTAAACCTTAGATCACACACGTTTAGATGCTCTGATCAGTAGCGGTCCTCTACCTCTGCTTAAATAATGTGAACTAGCAAAAACCGTTTCAAAGTAAACAATTAAATTGAAATGGTGCTGGGTGCCACAGGAATGCTTAAATGGCAGCTTAAAAGAAAAAAAAGGCAAAAACAATCCACAGAAAACTCCTAAGTAAGCATTTGCTACAAATCAACTTTAAACTTACAAATACATTGGGGGCAAGGGAGTGGGAGTGGTTAATGGAGACAGGAAAATCCACAACAGCTTCAAGTGGCAGATCTACCGTTCCTCTGTATCTGCAACAAATATTGGAAAACAGGTTCTTCATCCGAAAGGCTGTGCAGGTTCTCTTGACCTCCTAGCGGCACACAAGGTCTGTAGCTTACACTGAATTATGACAGTAATTTAAATATTCCTAAGAAAAGCTGAAGAAATCCATTTCATACTTTTGCATGACTTCAAGTTTACAGTTCCTGCTGTTCCATCCCTATGAGCAGACCCCAAAGACATGCATTCCGCGGAGAAGGCACGGCTTGAAATGCTATTAAGGAAGATTGCTGTTTTCGAGTGGGCCAGGTGGCCAGACCCCATTCTACAGCCCATCCGTCAGGCACAGCAAGCCAATCCGGGAGGGAGGGAAGAAAAATATGGGTGAGAGACACCTGATTGCACATTTTCTCACTTGCTGACTCATCCAGGAGATTTTGGAGCCTGGGGCATAGCAGGGCTTTCCCAAGGGAGCCTGCGACTGTGCGTTTAGACCAAAAAAAAAAAAAAAAAAAAAATTTTTTTTTTTTAAATTCATCAAAATGTCAGCTTTGTTCTGAAGTTTGTAGTTTACTTCATGATACTATCTCGGAGGAAGAAGGTAGGAAGGGACAACACTGCATGACAGATGTTCTGGTTCCATAATAAAAAAATATTGGTTTATAAGGGGAGGTCACACAAAGTGTAATCAACTACACATGAAGTCTTCCACCAGCGGGAGCTTTTCCAAATCATAAGCATCAAAGAGATCACTGATGCCTTCTTCCTCCCCAAGACTTAGGAGATAGTCTTCTTGGAGCAGGGGAGGCAGTAAGTTCACAAATGGTCCTTCTAGGTTGGAAGGAATTTGGTCCTCAGTCTGCTGTAAGAGGTTCGCTGGGGAGGCCAAAGGAGAAAGGTTTGCCATAGAAATCGAACAATCGCTATGTCCTGAGTTGGTTGAAGCCAAGTCTGAAAGGGGAAAAAAAAAATTGGAGGAAACCGAAAAGTAAGTTAGGAGAAAAATCAAATCAACTTGCTGGAACACTATGCACGCTGCTGTTATAAAAGCATGTACCCTCTGCTAAGGACGATCAGATGCCACTACGATCCAGCCCGTCTTGTGCTAACTGTTCACCGTGACTGGCAGCTTTTCTCTGTTCTGGTCTAACTCCCTCAACTTTTGAGATGCCTACTGTTAGCAAACAAGAATACAAATCGTTTCAAAGATTAGAGACTAACAAGTTCAAACACTTCTCTCTGCTATCAGCTAGTCAATATTTAAGGAAAACAAAACAAAACACATACTAAAAAGGTGGCTTCCTCGTAGGGACTCACTGATTTTAACTTAGTCTTTTTTGAACAACTTTTTATTTTTATTTTTTTTAATTTTTTTAATTTTTATTTATTTATTTGAGAGAGAGAGAATGAGAGAGAGCACATGAGAGGGGGGAGGGTCAGAGGGAGAAGCAGACTCCCTGCCGAGCAGGGAGCCCGATGCGGGACTCGATCCCGGGACTCCAGGATCATGACCTGAGCCGAAGGCAGTCGCTTAACCAACTGAGCCACCCAGGCACCCTTGAACAACTTTTTAAAGATACTTCTTAAAAACGCATGTAATAAGACATGTCCGCTTTGAATGTCCACGGTGAAAAAAGTGATCTTTCGTTTTCCCATCTGAGGTGCTGTGGCGATTATAAGTGCTCAGTATTACAAATCAGACCTGAGTCACCTAAATCGCTCTAATTCTTGCTGCTATATTGGGAGACAATAGGGGGAAAGATTAAATACGTATCCCCAGTCTGAAACCGAAAAAAGGGGGAAGAACTTAGATATTCGTGGGCTTTTCCTCCCATATCTTTTCCCCATCACCCTGGGGGGTTGGGGAAGGGAGCAGAAATTAAGTTACAACTTCTTTGACAAGAGGCTCTGCTCCAAACTTGCTCCCTTTCGCTAGCATGATCTCTGCAGCATCATGAGGTGTGTGGCCAAGTGGAGCTGATGATTCACCCAGAGAGCTCACAGTTTCACTCCGCATCTCAGCTGGCTTTCAAAACATTTTAAGGGAAGCGGTTGCTGCCCATAGCAAAAGCCTGAGGGACTCCATTCGTGGGCGGAGAAGTCATTGGCTCAAAATCATGATTTTATTCTGTAACTAGTCAGAATGCCTTAAAAAAAAAAAAAGTTACCTTAATAACGTTTAGTAACAGAAGTTTTTGTTTCTTGCCTAGGCATGTGGTTCCCACAATGGATCCTTCTGGTCACCTTCATTTTTAATATAGTTTCCAAATAACAAGAGTGGAATTTTTACCTTTGGAAGGGGGTTTCGGGATATTCCCATTGTGGTCTTGGTTGTTTGTTTTCATTGGACTGTGTGTTTCTGTCTCTTCTGGACACAAATAAACCTCAATGGGCCCTTGGGTACTTGCCAAATGTATTTGTAGGCTCTATCAACAGAAGAGGCGAGAAAAGTTCAAACTGAGAAATGAGAGCTACAGTAATTTTCATCTAGAAATGGGAAGGGTAATTTTCATTGTTCATTTTGTTTCTTCACTGGTAGCCGCCCCCCCCACCCCCCCATCAACAGATGACTGTCATCCTCTAGAGGAGGGGCCAGCAAACAGTAGCTCGAGGGCCAAATCCAGTCCATCAACTGGCTTTGTAAATAAAGTTTTATTGGCATAGAATCATGCCCATTCCCACTGTTTACAGATTGCCTCTGGCTGTTTTTTTTTTTTTTTTCTTCTCACGCTCTCATGGCAACGTTGTGTAGTTGAGTAGTCCCAACAGAGACTTATGGCTCACAAAGCCAAAAATATTTACTCTCTGGTCCTTTAAAGAAAAAGTTTGCTGACCCCTGCCCGAGAGGAGGGGTCTGTGTTCTTTAAATATATTCCTTCTATGCAAACTATGAAAAGGTCCTTTAAGTGTTCTAAATACAGTATTTCCATGTTGCTATCCCTTATGGTGGGGCGTTTTTATGTGAACTTTAATAACCACTGGATGAATAGTATACTTAAGTGCTAGGAGCAGAGTTTAGTAAGAGAATGCAGCACACTAACATCTAAAATTCTTCTTCATCTGGGTCATAGAGCTATTATTATAATTTAGGTGAGAACTCTACCCTAGATGGGAGCTTGCAAATCTCACTTTTTATTTCCTATGCATTTCCTTTTTGCTACATTTCTTTATCTTATAGTTATGGTCCAGGCCTATATTTGCAAAGATTGTCGGAAACCAATCACAAAAATATGTGCCCTCCTTTCTTATAATATTCTAGTCTACCAATTCAGCCAAAGTCGTATGTGATTTCTTAAAAGTAAACACGTTCCAAAAGATAAATTCTTAAAGTGTGCTAAGATAAGTTAGGGAGATACTTTCTTTTTTTTTTTTAAAGTTAGGGAGATACTCTAAAACATTTATGTCTCTATTTCTAGTGGGGATCATATCTAGGGCAATCAACATAAAATTTCCCAACGGTTCAAATCAATCAGAACTGCCAGATACCAAATTATGAGCAAGAAAAAGTATCAGAGGGACAGGGCACCATACCCTGAGTTCAATGCCCCATGATGTTAAAATTAGACTTTTGGGACACTCAATATGTATTGAACTGTTGAAATGTTTTTGAAGTTCAGTTTAAGTAAAATGGATGGGAAAGAACCATTGAGTGTTAAGGAGGATACATGCTTCGACCACACGTCAATGATTCTTTAACTTCAGGCATTCCAAAAAGATCTCTGCAGGTGAACAAAGACATTATCTCCTTACCTCTATTGGGTCAGGCACTTCAAGTCTTGTTTCTGGAGGGGCTTTGACAACTATAACAGTTTGGTCTTTAAGGCCACTAATTTTTCGAATATCTTGATATGTAACGTAAGCTAACGTAGTGAGTGTTAAGGAATGTAACCATTAGAAGATTGACAGAACAGATGCATGGAAAAATTTTCAAGTATTTTATGACTTGTAAGAATATACTGGTCTCTCTGTCTCGATCTTTAAATATATGGGATCTCTCGTGAATCTTCTTTTCTGGTTGATATTCTAAACAATAAGACAAATGCACGGCGTTCTCCTACCCATTTCTAAAAAAGTCCATGGCAATTTAAAATGTTAAACACAGAAACAGAATAGTTAAACTATCAAAAGAAAACCAAAAGCCAGTTTGGTCAGGTTCTAGCCCAGTTCCTCTGGAGCATGGACATTCTGTGAACTTTGGTCAAGTGTTCTGTCACTCAAATTGAATGATGGCAGACCCCAATTTACAGAAGAAAAAAAAATGTAAGCTCTATTGCTCATATATTTTTTGGAACTCCAATAACTTCTATCTGCTGCTGGACCATTAGCAAATGTCAGTAGACGCGCACATGAACGTGTGAGTAGCAAACAGATATATCGGTGGAAGAACTAACTCAGAAGATGGGTCAGGCAGACAGCTGGTTTTCTTAAGGGCACCTGGGCTGGTTGTGATTGTATACCTACCGATAAGAGAGCCATTATTTCTCTGTTAGAAAAATTATCCTTTGTATGATATTACTATCAATATCTCAGTGTTCACAAGGAGGGAACGCAGCTTCCAAGTGCTCTGCAACCTGAATCAATTTGAGAAACACTGTAGCGGGAAAAGAGTGAATACCCTTGGTCATGACTTCTGAGGACTGAGCAATTCTTTTAAGTGCCCTGGCAGCTGAATCTAAGAAGATATCATGAAAGAATATGGTACTTATTACATGATAAAAAGTATTCATGCAAGCTTGCCTGGAGAGACGAGTTTTTACTTGGCACTAAAAGAGCTCACATAGCTCTAAGAGTCACGTAGCTCTCTTCTATAAGGGACATGGGGTAACATAATTAATGTACAATGTCTTTAGCCTGTTGCGTTTTTTATGTTAGCCCACAAAAAATGCCTAGGCTAAAACAGCAAATCACCTGACTCAATGAAGGCCTTTCTGAAGGTGATATAATATTAGCAAATAGAGTCTGTGATCTAACACGTTTAATACAGAAATAGGGTTTAGACAGTCAGGAGGAAATGATGTCTCTTAGAACAGTGGCTTTTAATTAGAAATTGAAGGAAGCTATGAACCTACTGTGCAGAAAACAAAGCACATTCACCCCAAATATGTATATACTTTTAGGGGCATCTACCGCAGACTATCTTCTTTACATCTTAATGGTTGAGACAAGAGCTAATTCAGTGCTGAGCTTGACAGGACAGCTCATGCAAGAGTCCGGGTCTTAGGTCACCATGTATCGCATCAAGGAAGCCAACTGTTGCCTTCATACGAGACTTGACAGTTCTGACAAGTTTTTACTGAGAACACGGGGAAAGTGATAACCAGGTACTTACCCCACAGCCCACTGTCAAAAAGCTACGTGACAAGAACTTATTAAAATAAAAACTCATCTACAGTTACTCAACGTGCTGCAGGAAGGAAAATTTCAACACATTTGTGAACAAGCTGTACCACATTCGGAAGTGAATGGCGAATTGAAAAAAATTGTGCAAACACATTTTCTAATCTTCCAAACTTTAAAGTACTTCCACCGTGGCTCCCTCCTGAATTTGCTTTTTTGGGTTAGCAGCTCCCCGCAAGGAAGCTTCCAGTTTCCGCAACAAAGGTCCCAGAGAAAGCTAATGTCAGCGACTCTGCTGTAAGCTGCACGTTCCAGAGAGCTGCCAATCGTCCTCCATGGGGCTCCCAGCTAAAGAGTGAATGAAACAGCCCGACTAGAGCTATTCTTGTTTCTTCCCCTGTAAACCCACTCTGGCTGCCACTGGGGGTTCAAATCACCACACCTCTTCTCCACCTCACTAACCATCAGCGGACAAGATCAATCCTGTGGTCAATAGAAAATGAGCAATCGCAGTTTCAAAAAACTGCCTGAATTGGGAAATGAATGTCCCCATACCCTCCAAGGGAAAGTCTATCAGACATAAAAGGTAATGTGGAACAATCAGAAGTGGGGAACACAAATTAGAGATGGGATGTCTTAAAATACTGGCTTTGTCTTCTACACGTAACTGAGAACATTGCAAGATCTTCTTGTCAACACAATGAAGTCCTCTTTCTCCCTTTTTTTTGGGAGTGAGATGAACAGTGAGTTTTCCTGTGATGGCCAAAAGATTGTCAGCCAGTTGACAAGAACTGGCTTTAAAAAATTTTTATTTCCAAGGACCAATGTCTGTAAATGAATGGATAGACTGAGATGTCTCAGGCCTGGGCCGGGGGGGTGGGGGGTGGGGGGAGGGGGGCGCTTCGGAAATCAGTTTCTGGTGTTGTGCATCAGCAATAACGCACGGTAGAGGTTACAGAATGATTTTTCTAGACTCTTCACTCCTTCAGCTATAGCTCAGACAGATTCAACAAATTCCAATTGCTCCAATATCTGATGAAAAGAAAATAGAATGTGAGAACCCCAACAGTGACAGCGAACGCCCACCAAAAATCTGGGGAGATAGAGAGGGAGCTGCTGGATGATGTCATGAATATTAACGCTGACACCTTACCTATCTTAGAATAGTGCTTCCTTACGCACTGCGTGTATCCGCATGTCCACAACCACACGTGAATGACACGCGTTAACCCGAGTAAAATTCTACCTGTGTGTAAGCGTCAGCGCGTGAACGCTGGGTGTGTTCTAGAAGGCACTAACCCCCAAGGAACAGGAGCACAAAGGATATCTTTGATTCTCTGAATCTTCGGTTAGCAGTTTGAGGTCCAGGGTGCAGCTTTGGATCAGTTCATCTAATTTCTTCTCCTCCTGGCTGAGCTCGGTCACTTCCTTGGACAGGCCTTGACACTGGGCCAGCATGCCCCCATCCTCAGACAGACTGCAGCCCCTAGAAACCCAAACACAGACTCTTCGTGGCTGCTCGGGGGGCCAAGGGGGCGAGGGTGCAAGGGAGGGGCAGTGAGAAATGGTCCTTCTGAGTAACATGTCCCCTCTCGACACAGGAGGTCACGCTGCTTGTTAGCCAAGTGTTAAAATCAGAACATTTATACATTTGTATATATTTTTTGTCCACACGGTCCTTCACCTTTCACACCACAGAAATTTAAGTGTGTGTGTGGGAACCCCGAAAAAACTCCTACACTGTTATTTTCAGGTTTCTTTCCTTCAGAGGAGGGCTGTTTTTTCAGAAGGCTCAAATTCAAAGGGCGAAAGGAGAAGTTCCTGCCTGTCACATGCCTCCCGGGAGGAAAGAGAAAGAAAGAGGGGGAATAAAAAAGGATAGAGAGACATGGAAAGATAGAAAAATGTGAAAGAAAAGATGAGGAGTGGTTCAAAATTCAACGAAATATCATTCGGGAGGCACAAAAGACCTAGGCAGTTTCTGAGGGTCTTCTACCAACCACCGAAAAGGAAAAGTTTAAGGGAACAGATGTGTGTGCTGTGTGCAAGAACAAAGACCAATACCCAACAGGTTTCTCGAAACCACAGGCCTAAATGGGTCCCTGAATCGTCACAAAATTCCCCAAAAGTACAAAAAGTTATCTGCACTCATCTCATGTTTGAGGGAGTCTGTTTTCAGAGCCACCCTATAAGACCCTTGTTCCTTCCCACAACACTTTCATCGTCCCTTCTAAAATACTGGCTGTTGGGATGCTCCGTCCGTAATTCACGAACGAGATTAACCACACACTGAATCACACGTGTGGGTGGACGGGTGACATGTGTTATCATCCCTGCCTTCCATGAGGAACTGAGGTCTCTAAGTCTCGCCTCCCTTTACCCAGAAAGCGAGCTGACCTGCCGCCAGAGCCACGGATGAAGATACGTGGTGATGGGGCACCTACACGGATGTGTTCATACACAGCCGGAGTTCATTTCCAAAGCCCTGTTAGAGACAAGCCGAAGACACGAGCCCGCATCCTTTAGATCACACACACGGCCTCGCGGCTGCAGATGAACGACATCCTACTTGACATCTGCAGGCCCCCCCTCCGCCGAAATCCCGGGATCTCCTTGCCTGAGGCTCATCAAATGTCTCTGACAGCATCTAGAGGGTAAAGAGACTTTGAACTTTGGGCTAAGGAGTCGAGGGGCGGCGGGGAGGAGACCACGGGAGTGGAGTGCGGGCGTGATCGTGAAATCTGGGGCTGGGGGTGGTGGCTCGTACTCACATCCACTGCACGTTGTTTTTCGACTTCTTCTTAATGAGGTGGATGCCTTCCAGCACGTTGGTGATGTCGTAGATTCTCCTCTTTTGCACCTTCAGCACCTCCGCCGCCTTGTTCAAATCCAAGACCCCGTCAGGGGACTGGCTCAGGAGCTGAATGAACTTCTTGGTGAGCAGACCAAGTGATGTGTCATACCGTGTTTTTTCTGAGGGAGATTTTGGAGCTTAAAGAAAAACAAAAGCCGAGCAGGTGGGGGGGATAGGGGGAAAGGTAAAGAAATGAAGGGTTTCTTTGCAGGTAGGCAAGCCCTCTTTCCCGTTGCAGCCCAAGTATTAGTGTCCAAGCAAAGCCGCTGTTGTTGTTCTCGGTAAGTTACAGAAAGCTATGAAGTGGCTTTATTAGAAAAGGAAGGGACAGTACAAATTCCTATTTGATGAAAGCTTTTTGCTGTGAATTTCTCAGTAGCTTCTACTTTGCCTCACCCTCCTCCCTGAGTCTAGTGAGGTATCCCACACATCGTAGGTGCTCAATGTTATCTGTTGAATGAATGAGAATGTGCTACAGTCTCCGAGGACCAGCACGTGGGGAGCCCAACCCGATGGGGCCGGGGCTGCGAATCTCTCCTGCGTTTCATGACGGGGGCTCAGACAGACCCCTCATAACTCGCTTTGCAGGCTCCACGGTCTGTGTGTGTCTGTGACTTAGTCACAGCTTTTCAGGGAATGCTTCATTTGGATGAAGAATACCTAAACAGTCCTTCCATCGACTCGCCCCGTCCCTCTTACATGTTATGTCCTCATTCAATATCGTATTTATTCTATTGTGCGGGTGTGCATCACACAGGGTTTGTGGACGGCCTGATCCGCAAACTCCACAAAAGGGGCGAACAAAGTCTAATTTAGCGTCTATGTTAAATGCCAGAGACATACAGGACTATTTCGCTGTTTCCAACCTACTTTTCTCTCTCTCTCTCTCTCTCCCCAAAGAAACAAAAGGTGGGGGGGGAAAAAAAAAGAAACAAAAGGTGGGAAAGAAAACGAACTGCAATGTAGGGGTTTCAGTCAATGTGGACACTGCCTTAGGCGGAGCTAGAGATTGAGGCCGGTGTAGACCTGAGCGACTCTGGCACGGTTCTATGCGCAGTTAGCCCGGTCTCAAAAGTAATGTCCATTAAGGGAAGTTAAAATTAAGTTTGATGACAGAATGGTGCCAGAGAGCTTGTACGCCGGGTGAAAAAGGACACTGCGCACATTTTAAGAGGCCTCCCCCCGAGTCAGTATCAGGCACCGAAGGGACTCTACACCCTTTGTGGGGTGTCTGCAGACACTGTTTATTTTCTGGCTAGGAACAGAAAGAGATGAAAAAGGACACAACGGCCACAATTATCCACACCTTGGCATCCCCTCAGCCACAAGCTTTGAAAGGGGGGAAGCCCACACCGGGGAGAACACGAGATGGAAGGGATCCTTACTTTTTGGACTATCTGGACTCCGCAGGGCGGCTCTTCCTTTGCCCTTGGGGGTTTTTAAGCCATCCGAGAGGTACTGATGACCGCTTTCTCCTAGCTCCAGCCGTCGCTTTGCCTGCAACGTGAAAGGATGATCGGTCATCACTGGCCACGCGGGCGGTCACAAGCCGTGGGGCTGTTTGGGGGCCGGCCCTGCCAAATGCTGCGGGCACATGCCAACTCCCGGCACCTCTGCTCTGCCTCACTCGGGGCCCCTGTCATGCCCTCCGGTCAGATGCTGGCTCCGGGGGCTGGGCTGGCAAGGAAACTCTCTTCACCTGCCACAGATTACCCGTCTAGGCTCAGATGGACCCATCCACTGTCCTGCAGGATCAGGCCCGGGGGCCACATTGTTTACTCCTTCATTGATTCGACATATGTGCCAGGCGTGGGGTGAGACAGTCAGACCACAGCAGGCATCATGGAACGTAAATTCGCTTTTCCCTTGCGACACTTCGCCGCCTACCTTCATCTCTGATCTGGGTTGGACCTCTTCCCTTGTGCTCCCCCAAACACTGTGTGTTTACATGCACGATAACACTTATTGGATAGAAGGGTTATTTTACTTATCTGTTTCTCATTTCCTTTAAGGCAGGGACTGTTTCCCATTTATCTTTGTATACCTAGTGCTTGGCATAGAGCCTGGCTTTCTGTAGGTATTCAATCACTCTCACTCTCTACATATTTATATTCAACGAAAGAGTGATTAAACAGCAACGCAGCTAGTCACAGACCGCAAATGGTCATTCATCAGAACAACAAATATTGTAAATGCTCAATCTTGGGCTTCAACTAGTATCACTGTCTCCATTTTTGTCATCAAACCTGGCAAATGAGAAGTCTTCATCCAAGTTTTTTTTTTTTTTAGAGGGGGAGAGGGGCAGAGGGAGAGAATCTTAAGGAGGCTCCACGCCCAGCGCAGAGCCCAACTCGGGGCTCGATCTCACGGACCCTCAGATCACGACCTGAGCCGAAATCAAGAGTTGGACGCTTAACCGACTGAGCTACCCAGGTGCCCCTTCATCCAAGTTTTTCATTTAATTTAATTTTACTTAAAAAATATTCACTTAGTTTCTATGGACTGGGCTTAGGGAACAGAGGTAAAGCAAGATGGGTAAGACTGTCTGCCTCCCTAGCACATAGAGTCCACGAGAGGAGACAGATAACTAAGTAATTGTTGTGTACTAACTAACTGTACGCTGGGATGGGTGTTCAGACAGGAATGGCACCCAACTAGACACCCCGCATGGCCATGTATCTTCAGGCTCATCTGAGGGCACATTCTTCCAATGAGGAGATGCACAATTTCATGGTAACCCCTCATGACACAGAAACAGGAGGAATAACTTATCAGCTGATGACAGACATGCAGCTTCTCTATAAAAAGTTATCAGCGAATCTTGCTCTGTTCAATCCAGAAGCCCCTTTAGCCACATGTGGCTCATCTGAATCAACATGTGCTCGAAGTATAAAATACACACCGGAGGTTGAAAGCTCAGCACAGAAAAGGGTAAAGGATCTCACCAATACTTTTTACACAGATTACATGTTAAAATGATACTATTTTGCCTTTATGAAATGTGATTAAATCAGGTAGTATTAAAATTCTTATTTTACCTGTTTCCTTTTATATATATATATATATATATATATTTTTTTTTTTTTTTTACCATGTGGCTTAAATTTCTGGCACACGTGATCTTTCTGTTGGGCAATGCTGGGCTGAACTTCACTCTAAAGGCCTAGGAATGACATTTGGCAACTTTCTTCATTTTCCCCTCTGTCAAATATTCTGTCAAATCCTTGTGTGAGCCTGTTGTTTTAGTTGGCCTGGCAAACATTCCCTCTTCATGAGGCAAAAGCTCCCTGATTGTTTTTGGGGAGCACTCATCCCCGGTGCTAGCCCAAGTGCACTGTGCCCCTAGGTGACCCGGGCCTGGCTGATCTTTTGTTCCATCCTCCCCCTCCCTCACAGTGGCTGCGGTGAGCGGCATATGACCAAAGGGGGGTAAACAAAGGCCAGCCCCAGGGATTTTTCTGGAGCTACAGCAAAGAAGGCGTTGTGCCTTCCGAGGAAGGCTGACGTTAGCCAGAAGCCATCCGAGAATGGAGGGTCCACAGGGGCAAGTGGAGTGGAGAAAAGGAGAGAGAGGGTCTGAGGCTGTCCTTCAAGACTCTGAATCAGGTCATACGCTGGGGGCAACGGTTGGTCTTCGCCCCAGATTTCTCCGTTGCATCAGCCCATAACATCTCCTTTTTGCTTAAAGCTCTTTGAGTTAGGGAAATGGAAGTGTGGTATTGCAAGTGACAGCTTGTGGAACGGGCTGAGTCAAGCTGAGCCTTGGTGCAATGGGGAGCTGGCAAGCCTCGTTCAAGAGTGGCAGAGTGAGTGGGTCACCTCGTGGGGTCTTCAGGAAATTACTGCTGATAAGCTTCATTTGAGGCTTGCCTGAAAGTCGAGAGGGGGACAGCTTTGCTATGGAGGCCTTTTCTTTCCATCGAAAGCAATCCAAGAGATACAGAGCGGTAGCCCCTCCACGCGAAGGTCCCCAGAAGGAAGCCAAATGGGAAAAGAGCTGGGGATCTAGGACTCTTGGGCCCCTAGGTCGGGAAGTCTGTATACTCTCCCTGGACACTCACAAGAAAGAACCACCCACTGGCCAACGCTGGGGGCATGTTACTTTCGTCTCCCCATCCAGGCTATTGTTCCAAATTGCTTTGAGGCAAAGGCCTATGGAAGCCATAAACTGTAGGCTGGGGAAATTCCCAGAGATCTGTTGCCAAGAAACGGAGATCTAACCTTAAGGACCAGGACTAGGCAGGTTGTGTGACTTTGGATAGTTGATCCAATCTAAATACTAGATAGAAAATCTAAGAAATCTTAAGGGCAATTCTACTGCCAGAGATTCCTTAAGTCCAGAAAACAAAGGTCCATGATAGCAGCCTCTAAGGGAATCAATCACCAAGCCAATACGTCTACACCAAGAAGAAATGAGCTGCGGAGGAAGGTCAGCCCCGCAAATCCTCCTGGAGGGTAGGAATCGAGGCAGCCTATCGGCTGCACAGTCACGTCCCCACCAAGTCTCCCAGGGCCTGGAATTTATTCCTGTGCAGGAGACACAACGTGCTTTGGGAGGCGATCCCTGTGTCATTTCCCTTCTCCCAGTGGACATTTCTGGTGGGCTATCCCGTGAGCCTCCCTCCATTGTGCAGTGGCAGGGGCTGAATGGATTTGAGAGAAACACACAGTACTTAACTACTTGTAGCTCCCAGGCCTGAGGACGGGCACACTAACTGGACTCTCTTTTGGGAAAGGGCCAAACAACTCTGGTCTCCGACGGAGCAGCATCACTTCAATGCTCACCTTAACAAAGGCAAGCACGCACGCTTGGTTAAAAAAAACCCCAAAGAACTATATGGGAGGTTTTAAACAGGACAGGTGGTCTCTGCTTACACCAGGGCAGATGGAAGTCTCTTTTGTTGGCTCTTAGTGTGACCATCTCCCCGAACTGTGAGTTACTCTGTTTACAAACAGACCTTCACATCACAGGGCCCCGACCAGTAAAGCAACTCATCTATCTGGTGCTCAGCAGAAGGCCCAGCTATTTGGTTCTAAATAAGAGTAAAGGTTAGACAGGAGCGATGCTATGTAGATCATTCCACACTGCCCAGGTATTATCAAGGGTAGCTTTTCTTACAAAGGAACCACGCACTAATTTTAGGACCTCAGCCCGAACTAAGATGATGTGCCTCTGTAATGAAACAGTTGGACTGTTAAACTGCTGAAAATGTATATATAAAAATAATAGGAATAACTGTCAGGCAGCCAAGCAGGAGGCTGTGAGGGGTAAACATCCACAGTTTCTGCCTGCCTGGCCCCTATTTTTCCCTTTGGGGAAGAAACTTCTCCCCAGTTCTTGGTTCAGATGGTTTCTTTGTCTCTAAGCCTGATAAGCAAAAAGCCTGCCATTGCTCAACCTCTTAGGCTGGCCCTTCCCATCAAGGGTTCAAAGGAGTGGACTGTAATCTGGGCCCGCCAATCTGTGTATTCCAGTCCCTTGGCTAATGGGCCTATGACCAAGGCAGGAGAATCAGCCAGTGCTGGGACTTTGGTTAGAAATGGTGGGTTCTTTTCACTAGGAGCTAGTAGGACGTAAGCCTGGAGCTACCTGGGAAGTGAACCAACGTGGAAGGAAAAAGCTGGAGAGAGACTGAGGCCCAGGGCCTTCAAGGGAGGTACTAGATAGAGCCACGCCCAAAGGCAGGTCTACCCAAGACTTCCATTTGTGTGAACCAACAAATTCCCTTTCTTGGTACAAGAAAACTGAGTTAGATCACCACCATTTGCAACCCAGTGTCCTGGCAGAGCCAGCCTGCTAGCATTAGCTAGAACACAAGGAACCTGAGTACGTACAACGTGTCACGCACCGTTAATTGCTTTCCATTTCATTACGCTATCTCATTTTCACGACATTCCCAGAAGATAGTTGTTACTATTATTTCCTATCCTACAGGAAAAGATGAAGGTTTAGAGCACCTAAGTAACTTTTCCAGGATCCCAGTCAGTAAATACACCTACTCAAGTCCATGCCTACAACTGCTTTACAAAATGATTGTGAAAAACCGCCATGTAAGAATATTTGAACAGTTTCATTAAACTGATGCTGTCTTACTCTATGATAAACGTAGAGTTTTACTTATTTCATAATTTTTAAGAACTTTCCTTTACACAATAAACATGGAAATTCACATGGAAATTCAAGCAGTGCAAATGCCCTTATGAGGAAAGCAGATCTTTCCCCCCACTCCTGACCCTGTTCCCTTCCTCAAAGGCAAGACTGTTAAGTTCCTTTGATATCCTTTTATTTTTAAAAGATTTTATTTACTTGAAAGGGAGAGAGTGCGCATATGGGTGGGGGGAGGCACAGAGGGAGAGGGAGAAACAGACTCGCCGCTGGGCAGGGAGCCCAACGCGGGGCTCAGATGCAGGGCTTGATCCCACAACCCTGAGGTCATGACCTGAACTGAAATCAAGAGTCAGACACTCAACCAACTGAGCCACCCAGGCAACCCTCCCCCTTTGATACCTTTTTAGACAGACTATGGAAATACAGTATGTACACAGGTATACAGCTGTGCAACCCATAAAAAAGTTGTACACAAATGATAGCAAACCACACAATACTCTATCAACACATCTTCAAGTTTGACCTGTCAGTACACAGAATGACTTTATTTTTCACAGCTACAGAATATTGGATTAATTAATACACCATGATTTGTTTACTTAACCAAACACTCATGGCATTCAACACTCTTCTAGAAACTACTACATTTTCCCATTAAGCATTCATAATGGCATTTTGGGGTAGCTATTACTATATCCCCCTTGCACTGAGGCAGAGAAGATAAGGATTTACCTAAAGTCTCAGTTAATAAGTCACAGATACCAGGGTTTGAGCCCATGACTTCCCTGGACTGATGGAAATGTCCCTCCTCTGTTGCCATAGCAACTTCCGGGGTACCACGGCATCATTTTGCCATCATAACTTATGTATACGCTCCAGGTTTCCTCACCAGACCATGAGGAGCTCAGGTCTTAAGTAGGCTTGCACTTGGCATGCACTCAGTCGAATTTACTTATTTATTTTGAATGAACCAAGGAATAAATTCCCAAAGTCTCTTGGCAGGTAAATCACAAAGCTCTGACATTACCCACCCGTGAGGCTGCCCATGTATGTTGTAGTCCATGTGTGTATATATAGACATGTATGTGTGTGTATACATCTACATATGCTGCAGATTAATCTCTACATATTTGGAAAGGTTTTCAAGAAATACGAAGGGGAAAAATTAAAGTTGCAGAGGGATACATATAATGTGACTTTATAAGGGTAAGGAAAACTATAAAATATAGACTTCGCTATAAAAATTTCCAAGTATCCAGAGAGGAAGAAAGTCTGGAAAGAGCCACATCAAATGTTAATGGAGGTTATCTCTGAGAAGTAAAATTAAATACAGGGTAATGATTTCATGTTTATAGCTCTATAATATTTAATTGTATTTTACAGAGCAATGTGTACATATTAAAGTTATACCTTCTAAACTAGCCATTCAACTCTTTGGAGTATGTCAGGAGAACATTTATGTTGTTTCTAGGGTTTGTCTATTAAAAACAGTACAGCCAGTTTCTTGAATATTTTTATATTTTTCCACATATATCCAACATAAATGCCCAAGTTCAGGAGAAAAATTCAGTACGTTATTGTACATTTATGTAACGGAATGTTATGCAATTAATGATGAACAATCTATATATGTAAGTTTAAAAGAAAAGTAGGTGTGAGTAGTAAAATTTTATTTTTGTGGGGAAATTATATGCATAGGAAGAAAGGACATCTAAGGATATAGACCTAATAGTTTAAGAGTATTAATCTCGGGGTGGTAGGATTACAGTGATTTTATTTTCTTCTTTCTAAATCATTTAAAAGTGAGCATGGGTAATACTTGCATTACGTGACAAAAATCACTTGCATTTGCCCTTTGAGGTTAGACAAAAGAAAGCTGCTGGTTTGTTTTTTTATACTGTTGAAAATCTTATGTACCATTCAGTAGGTATGGGTATGAGTTCTCAGCAGAAATGGGATGGATGGATACGCTACCAGAAAGGCATCCCAGGCTCACGATGGGGAGGGAAGTGGTGTTCTTAACTACCATTTGACTGAAACACAGGAAAAAATTAAATCAAGGAAAAGGCATGGCCTGCTGTAGTTCACAAACTGAGCCCTAAAATAAACTCCTTTTACCCCAGTTCATAAGAGATCCGGGCAAGGGAAAGAACTGGATCTATGATACATTTTGTCTCATGGCCAAAGATGAGACAGCGCATTTTGAACAGAGGAAGAAGAGAAACAGAAGATGGAAATTAGATAAAAAGAATGAGGGCCAGGTTAGGTTCATTAGTGAAATAACCCAAAGGAGAGAATCTCCAGCTCCAGACCAGACCACAGCTGAATCTCACTTGGATTCTGGCCATCAGGTCAGTAGGTTAGGGCAAGAGGATTTTAAGAAAGGCATACACAGCTTCCAGTTGGGACTACATAGTAACTCAATCTGGCTAACCATTTTTAAATCCATTCGAATATTTATTAAATGCCTGCTGTGTACCAAGCCCCGCACAGGCAGATAATCGATTATAGCACGGTGGTCCCTGCTGTTAAAGAGGCTGTGGGCAAACCAATAACGGGAAATGCATGATGAAGACAGCAACGAGCCCATGGTTGGGGGGTGGGGGTGGGGGTCAGGCAGGCAGGCAGGGGGCTGTATGGAGAAGAGGGTGGAGGTCTGGAGAGCGTGTTTAGAGGGGGCAGTCCTGGAAGGCAATGGGGCTGTCCCGCACGGAATGGAGCGGGAGTCGGGGTCCAAGCACGCGCAGAAGCGCAGAGCCTTGGACGGGCCATGCTTCAGGGGTGCTGGTGGGTAGGGAGGGGCTTGGGTGCAGAGGGTGAGGAAGGAGCCACATCCTTGGTCCCTTCCATGTCCCCTTTTCCTGGCGCTGAGGTTACCTAGGACGAAGAGCTTGAAGGTTGTCTTCCCCGGCTTTCCTCAGCCAGGGGCACGTTCAGAATTGAACCAGAGCAGTGTCTCTATGAGCTCTTAGGTGAGAAGCCTAACCAGGAACCGAATTCTTCCTGAGACCTGGTGAGCCCAACGGGCATGCAGAAGGCCCCGACAGATGCATGTGCAAATAGGAGCAGCAAGTGTGCATTTTACCGCGGTGAAGACTGCCCCTTCGATCCTGCATCCCAACCACCACCAGTGGGGGAGCGGAGGTCTCTCTCTTCCCCACGCCTCCCGGCCCCAGGGAAATCCTCCCACCACTGGGCACCTAGAATGGCACCCAAACTGGGCCATTTTTCTTCTTTTCATTTTTAAACTACAGATCTAGGGTATCCTAACTTCACTATAACTTATGTTATGGACTGGTTTGGGAATCTAACCACATACACATGAATGTTTCCAAAGGAAAAGAAAGCCTAACTTCTGGGATGGAAGCCATTTACTTATAAACTGGTGACTGCATCCCTTTCTAAAGGCATTTGTTTTGTTTTTAAGAATAATTGGAGACAGGGCACCGGGCTGGCTCAGTTGGTACAGCATGCGGCTTTTGATCTCAGGGTTGTGAGTTCAAGCCCCACGCTGGGTGTGGGAGCCTACTAAAAAAGAAAAAATAATTTAAGAAAATTTAAGAGAAAAATCAATGTACACGATTTTTAAAAATCCACTAGTTCAGGCAGCTTCTAGTGGCCACCTCCCTAGGGGAATCAGTTTTCCTCTTTCTCCTGGTGGTCACCTCGCTAAGGAATAAGCTTGGATAGCTACTTCTGGACAAAAATGTCCAGCACCCAATGATGGCGATCACCCCACCAAAGATGACCTCATCTGTTTACATCCATCATTATCTTTTTCTCCGTCCTATCAGGTATTCTATCAAGTCCCCACTTTTTCTCCCACCTGAAACTCTTGGACCTCTTGCTGTCTAGACTCTTGACTGATTGTTCTGCAAGCCTGTTGCAAAGCTGTCATTCTGTGATTTTCCACTCTCTGTACCGTGTTGAAGGCTGAGGGGGACACCTGTCACTTTATTTGACTGCCCAGCCTCTGAACCTTCCCTCCTATGGTTAGGAGACTCCCTGCTTGATCAGTCTTGGTGGGAGCCGCCTTGCTATTGCAGAAGCTGAAGACTCCACGCACTCTTTCCTAGCTTCACCAGAACTTGGGCCAGGCCCGTTACCTATGTGGCACAGACAGACACACCCGCCCTGGAATCTGGAATCTGGAGTTGCTCTGGCAAAGCAGCAGGCTGTCTGGTGATGGCTGCTGGAGCCCAGGAGAAATCCCTGGTGTTGCTGGACACCTTCCGTGGCTTGACATTTTGGCTGTGGTTTTGGCTCCTGATCCTTCCTTCGTTCCTGCCTGTTCTCCAAGCCTGGTTCTCTCTTCAATATCCTCCAATAAAGGCCTTTTCTGCTTAAGTCTGCCAGGGCTGTTAACTGACGGCTTTTCTGGAACACACCGAATAGTGTGGAAGAGAAAATCCGCGTCCTCGTATATCTGAAATGTGTATTTCATCCTCATGCTCGATACGCTGGCTAACTAAAGAACGTAAGGCTGATCTTCGGTTGCCCTCTGAACCTGGAAGTCACTGGTCCAGTTGTTTTTAAACCCAGCGTGGGTGATGAGAAACCTGCAGCCACTGATTCTCATTTGGCTAAATCTATTCGGTTTCTAACCTCTCTGAAAGCCTCCCGGCCTGCCTCACATTTATTGTGACATTTCGTAACACCTATTCAAGTGGACATCTTTTCTCACTCACTGTGTGAGGGCCTCCTAGAAATTACCTGCGTGGCCTTCGGCTACAAGAAATTTTTATGTTGTAAATCATCCCCTCCCATTTCCTGTCCTCGCCCTGGAATTCCCATTCCTCTTAGAGTGATCCTCTAAAGCTCGAATTTTCTATTTTCCATGTCTTTGCCTTTTTGTTCTACTTAGCTGTTCTTACATTAAATTTAGCTTCCATTCACTAAATTGTTTTTTTTTTTTAAAGTTTGGGCACCGAGACTTTTAATATCCAAGAGCATTTGTTTTGCTTTTGCTCTCTGATCAATTTATTTTTATAGCATCTGTTCTTTTATGAATAGGAGAGTCTCTCCTTTGCCACTCATTATTTTCTTTTCAAATTTTCTTTTGTTTCCCATTTAATCTATTTTCTCCACTGTCTTCTTTTCCTACCTAAAGAAAAAAGAAATCTTGGCCCCACTCTATAATTGTTGTAGTCTTTTTTTTCAAATGCCTAGTCCCTATTTAAGTGACACCTAGCGGCTGTATGACTCAGATTGAGGTGATATCCTTAAATGCCAGAATGGAGTTAATCCATTTATTTTGAGAAGATTTCTCAAAACCTATCTGGCTGAGGACAAGATTCCCAGATTCTGTATAAAGTCCTTCCTGCAAACTCCTATTTTTACCTTTGGTTTATCACATCTCAGCTTCTCTAAGGCAGACCAACGCTCTCTCTGGCCCTAGCTTCCTCTGTTCTTTTTTTTTTTTTTTTTTTAAAGATTTTATTTATATATTTGACAGAGAGAGAGAGAGTACAAGCTGGGGAAGCGGCAGAGGGAGAGTGAGAAGCAGGCTCCCCGCTGAGCAGGGTGCCCGATGCGGGACTCGATCCCAGCACCCTGAGATCATGACCTGAGCCAAAGGCAGACAGTTAATCGACTGAGCCACCCAGGCGCCCCCCTGTTCTACTTTACTGACTTCCACCCCTCCATCCTTTCTCTGAGTTCCAGAAATCTGCTGAGTGATCTTGTCCACTAAAAACCCCGTTCTCATTTTCAATGATTTTTTTTTTTTAACTGTTTACTATTATTGTCATCAGGCTTCCAGGAAAAGGAGATACTTGTTTGACGATGTGCCTTTCTGAACCAGAAGTGTCTATGTATTTAATTCTCGTTTATCAGCAGGTGATACCACCACTCACCATATGTAAGGCACCGAGCTAGGCCCTCCCATGATAAAGGAATGGCTCCTTTTGCATGTAAGAGCAGCTGAAACCCAGACATCCTTCCTACCTAAGTCTCTACTCCAATAATTGAATATGGATTATAAAAAAGCAAAAACCTCTGAAAACCTTTTACAGATTAATTCTGTATCTATACCAAATGAAGAGTAAATGAATAAGAAGCTTAAGACAAGGGCCTGATTAATAAGTTAGATTTAATGTCATGCAAATGAAGTGAAAATAAGTAATATATATTTTTAAAGATTTTATTTATTTATTTGAGAGAGAGAGAGAGAATGAGAGAGAGCACGAGAGGGGGGAGGGTCAGAGGGAGAAGCAGACTCCCTGCCGAGCAGGGAGCCCAATGCGGGAGTCGATCCAGGGACTCCAGGATCATGACCTGAGCCGAAGGCAGTCGCCCAACCAACTGAGCCACCCAGGTGCCCAATAAGTAATATTTTTAATAATGAGAAATACTGTGATGACCTTTTCTATCATAACCATCATGGTCTCTCGAACAGAGAGGGCAAAAGGTTTTTAATCCCCCCACACAATGCTCAAGCTTTATTATTCCCTTTGAAGTCTACACTTCACATGCTTTTGCAGGAAAGTAAACACGGAACACTGTGAAATTAAACCACTAACTGAAAAGAGAGTTTTAAATTCAGTCATATCACCCAATTCATAATGTGTTTTTCTTTCAAGTTATTGCTAACCTTAGGTATGTAGTTACTGCCCATAGAACAGAATTTAAGAATTCTTCTCTTCTGACAGCTGAATTTCCAGTTTGGAGGTTGGCAAAAAGAATTTAAACTAGATTTAGTGATGGGCAGTTACAAAGTATATAGGCTTTGCTGCTCAGATGTACTTGAATCTCCCACCGGAGTACTATTCAGTTTATCTCGACTTTCCAACTCCTAGTTTCTGGTCTTACGATTTTACCTCACTTCAACACCAATGAAATAAACTAGGAGTTGATGTTTCCTGTATAAGGCCAGGTAGTAAATATTTTAGACCTTGTGGGACACAGCCCTGTTAAATGGGTTTCCTTGTATTCCAATAAAACTTATTTACAAAATAAGCTGGGGGCCAGATTTGGCCCATGGGCCACAGTCTGTGGACTCATGGAATAAACCATTATCCTCCTACAAATTGATATAGGTTTTTATTAAAGGATATTTATATTGCTCACACCAAATACTGAAATTTTACGAAGAAAGCCAGTCATCTTTTTGGGTAATGGAATTCTGTCTCTGTCATGCTTTATGTTATATATGAGGACTTCAAAGAAGTACTAAAAATACAAGCACATTTGAGCTATCTGTTTGAATAGCTGAACCTCATCTCATCCACAGATA
The DNA here is from genome assembly GCF_011800145.1 of Mirounga leonina. Lineage (NCBI taxonomy): Eukaryota > Metazoa > Chordata > Mammalia > Carnivora > Phocidae > Mirounga > Mirounga leonina. Next base: position 21,841,450 of record NW_023270709.1, on the reverse strand, counting down.
ACAATGATAATTAAACATATGAAGATACTCTTTTTTTATGTCCTCAACCTTTATGGATAAAGAGATAATTTATAGGCACAATGAAGAGCTATAAACAAATTCTTATTATGGGTTTGACAGATCAATTTTAGAGAATATTAATTTAATTGCTTCATGACTTGTGTAAAAGAAAAAAAAACTTCTCTCAGCAAACTTTCTCCCATTGAGTTATTGTAGAGTAACTGTTCTGAATCTCAACCAGACTTCGGAATGTAGTTGCTGAAACGGCCTGCAGCACAGTGCGAGCACCTTAAATCTTGGAAAAAGAGCCTGTGTTTAATGATTACTGTGGCTCCCAGAGACGGGGCACTTGGTCCTGGTGGACACAGCTTCACAAACTGCCCCCTGGTGCAGGAGCATGATAAACAGACTCCAAGAGGTAAGCGCACTTTTGAAAGATGTATGAACCGAAGAATGAATTGAAGAAGTTCCTCTTAAAATAGTAAAGGGTTACCGTCCAATACTTGCACAACTGACCTGAAGACCAAAGAGCGCTACTTTTCCCATGCACTCCACTTTCATTTAGAGGCCAACTTAATTCCTGTCTCTGAGAGTTGGGGAGTTTCTGGGTTGTAACATGGTAAGGAGGAGCCTGGGTGGAGGCCAGTGAACTCCCTGAGTTGAGAAGATGGAGCAGAGAATCCAGGGAGGTCAGAGTAACTCAAATTTGGACAGAGCCCTGAAAGGAGAGAACTGGTCAGAGACACAATCTTGGGAATCTGCAGAAGGTCCCTCTTGAGAATCCAGTAGAATACAGCATGTGTATGTGAGGAAACTACCCAAGGCCAGGAAACACACCTGAAACAAATAAGAAAGACAGAGTGCCTAGAGTTCCCGTGGGGCCTGGAATTATAAAACTGTAGGCACACTGTTCCTACAACTGTTCCTAACAGACAGACTTGGCGGGGTGGGGGTGGGGGTGGGGGCGGTAAACACACCAAAAAGCAAAACCAAAACAAACAGCAGCCTCATAATGCAGAGACACAGGTAGAGTACTCAGAAGGGTGTTGCTGCATTGGTGAGGCAAAATTAGCTTTAGAATAAATACTGCTCTGGTCCCAACCTACAAAGCAAGAACTGAAAGATCAAACCATTTCTAAGAAACCTAACGGCATCTCAGAACAAAACTGAAGAACATTTACACAAATACAAAAATGTCCAGTACCCAATAATGACTATCATTCAACCAAAGATTACCCGACTTCCAAGGAAGCATGAAAATATGACCCAGATTCAGGAGAAAAATTAATCAAAACTGACCTAGAACCAACACAAATGGTAGACTTAGTTGACAAAGACACAGGAAAAAGTTAAAAGTTAATGTGACTGTATTCCGTATGTTCAAAAAGTTAAGGGGAGATATCAGTGATTTAAACCTACAGATTCAATGAGCTCAGTGAATCCCAAACACAAGAAAACTGGAACAAAGCACATCACAATCAAATTGCTCATCATCAGTAATAAAGAGAAAAATCTCAAAAGCTAGTGGGGGTGAGTGGAGGAATACGTTACAAAAAAACAAAAACTGAGAATTCTCATTTGTAACAATGTAGCCAGAAGACAGTGCAGCAGCATTGTTTTATAAGTGAAAGAAAAGAAACTGTCAAGCTAGAATTCCATACCCAGCAAAAATATTTCGAAATCCAAAGGCAAATAGAGACTTTTCCAGTGATACAAAAGCTGAAGGATTTTTTTTTTTTTTTAACCAGTGGATCCACAATAAAAGAAATATTAAAGGAAGACCTTCAAGCAGAAGGAAATGATACCAGCTGGACATATGGATCTATACAAAGAAATTAAGAATATAAAAAATGGTAACTACAAGGTAAATGTGTGACTTCTCCCCTTATACTTAAATCTCTGTAAAAGATGACTATCTAAACAAAAATAGTAAATTACATTACGGCATTTATAACATATGTGTAGGTGAAATGCATGACAATACCAGCATAAAGGTCAGAAGGGGAGAGATGGAGCTATGTTATCATAAGGTAAGTGGTATAATCTTAAGCACACCTAAAGAATGAGTAGGGGTAAGTACAAAGAGCCAAGAATAACCACGACAATTTTGAAGAAATAAGAACAAGGTAGAAAGACCTGCCCTACCGGGTATCCAGACTTGTATTGTAAAACTACAGTCACTAGGGAAATGTATATTGGTGCAAGGGAGAGGCAAACAGACCAAGAGAATAGAATGGAAAACCCAGGAACAATTCCACGCATAAATGGAAATGTCATGTATTACAAATGGGGCACTGCAGCTTGTTGGGAAGGATGACCATTATTTGCTTATGTCTTTGTTTTTTTATTGAAGTATAGTTGACACACAGCACAACATTAGTTTCAGGTGCACAATACAGTGATTCCACAACTCTTTATGTTCTGCTATGCTCACCGCAACTGTAGCTACCAAAGAATGACTACTTAGTAAATGGTATCAGGACAACTGCTTATCCAAGAAGGAAAAAAAAAACAAACAAACTGGATCCCTACCTCAAACCACACACAAAATTCAACCGCAGATCTTAATGAAGGGACTAAACTTTACAGCTATGAGAAGAAACAAAGGAAATGTCTGGCTTCAATTTTTTTCTTAAGAAAGAAACGCACAGATCATACATGTGAAAAACTACATTAAAATGAACTCTGGGGGTGCCTGGGTGGCTCAGTCATTAAGCGTCTGCCTTCGGCTCAGGTCATGACCCCAGGGTCCTGGGATCAAGCCCCGTGCTGGGCTCCCTGCTCCACAGGAAGCCTGCTTCTCCCTCTCCCACTCCCCCTGCTTGTGTTCCCTCTCTTGCTGTCAGTCTCTGTCAAATAAATAAATAAAATCTTTAAAAAGAAATAAAATCAACTCTGGTCATCAAAAGACCACAACGAAGTCAAGCCACCAGTTAGGAGAAGATATGTGCGATGCACATAACCTCCTAAGAATTATAATCCAAAAAGATAAAAGAATTTATTAGACACTGGTAAGGAAAGGGCCTATAACCCAAGAGAAAAATTGATACAAGACAGGAACAGGTGAGTGCCAGAAGAGGGTACCAAATGGTCAAAATATTAAAATATATAATTGGGGAAACGTAAGTAAAAAGATCAGATTGGCAAAAACTGCAAAGCCTGAAAATAGCAGGTGTTGCAAACATGCAAAACTGTTACATCTTCCTAGTGGGTGGGGTGGGGGTCGTAAACTCTCTGGACAAAAGTTTTATCAGTACTCAGTGAAAACCATCAACGGCTCAGCATGCACCGTAAACTCTTGCACACATGCCAAGGAGGCATGAACAAGAATTCGTACCAGGGTATAGTTATCAACATGGATAAATCACACAAATTCTGAGTAACAACAAAAAAAACCCACAACAGAATGGACATGGTATCCTTACATATTATTTTAAAACATTGAAAACCTTATTAAATAGCGTTAGGGTACTACATCTGTAGTATGAGTATACACACATAAGACATAGGTAGGCAAGTATGAGAAACACAGAAAAGAGAGAGGAAAAAGAGAAAAAGCAATCGGGGAGGGAAACAAGAATCTTCAACTGCATTGTTGATGTCATTATATGGTGCTATTCTCTGAAATATTTTATAGTGGAATTAAGAAAATTGTAAACGAATAGGAGTCAGCTGGGTAAGGGAGAAGTATGGGTGTGTGACCAACCACCTGGAGGATAATCTGGCAATATTAGTATTTTAAACATGCATGTCCTTTTGACCCCAAGATTGTACTTCTGGAAATCAATTTATCCTAGAGAAACACTACAAAAACATGCACAGGGAGGCATGTACAGGATGTTTGTTATAGCATTCTATTTAACAGGGGGGAGTTAAAAAAAGCAAGCCTAAATGTCCACTGTCCATTAACAGGAGGATAATTAAGTAAACCTCTCTATATTATACAACCGTGTTAGAGAACACTGTGTAGCTGCAGTATTCTATGGTGAGGTCCATCTTTGGCTTTATCTAGTAAGAAAAAAAAACCAGTCAGAACAGTATTTGCAGTAGGATCTCCTATGGAAAGACAAAACCGGGGAAGGCCTTGAAGGAAGTCTGTCAGTAAGGAGGGAAGCCAAGGGTGGAGGAAGTCAGTACCCTCTACTGATGGATGACGTGCAAGAATACATATCTTGGGGCCCCTGGGTGGCTCAGTGGGTTAAGCGTCTGCCTTCAGCTCAGGTCATGATCCCAGGGTCCTGGGATCAAGCCCCACGTCAGGCTCCCTGCTCAGCGGGGAGCCTGCGTCTTGAACCTCTCCATCTGCCTCTCCCCCTGCTTGTGGTTTGTGCTCTTGCTCCCTGTCAAATAGGTAAATAAAATCTTAAAAAAAAAAAAAGAATACAGTATCTCTGTCATTCATTTTAAATTGGTGAAAGTAGAATATAAACAATGGGAGGGGCGCCTGGGTGGCTCAGTCCATTGAGCGGTCAACTCTTGATTTTGGCTCAGGTCATGATCCCAGGGTGGTGAGATCGAGCCCCACATTAGACTCTGTGCTTAGCAGGGAGTCTGCTTGAGAGTCTCTCCCTCTCCCTCTGCCCCTCCCCCTGCTTGTGTGCTCTCTCTTGCTAAAATGAATAAATAGATAAATCTTAAAAAAAAAAAAAAGAATATAAAAAAGGGAACACGTGTTAAAAACACAGTAACAGCCTAGGCACCAAAGAAACGATGAGCAATCAGAGGACCCAGAAGTTAAAGGTCAGGAGAGTGGGGGCCAGCCAGGCCAGGAGAAGTTCTGAGATGGCGGGCTCCTGGGGACCAGGGCGCGGGGGGCCTCCCTGGAGAAAAGCAAAGGACAAAGTTCAGTGAAGGAATGAATGGATGACAGCAAGGAAGAAAGGAATGGGGGTGGGAGCCTTCAGATTCTAGAATTAGTGGCCATTTCTATAGTATCACTTCTCTACACTTCCCTATAATTCGATTAACTCCCAAATTTTTAGAGAAGAAACTAAAATTTATCCAATACCATGTACTTTCGTGTACGGTTGACCCTTGAACACAAGGGCTGGGGCACCGACCCCTCCTTGCGCAGCCAAAAATTGCATATAACTTCTGATTCCTCCAAAACTGAACTACTAATAGCCAACTGTTGACCAGACGCCTGATAACAAAAAGAGCTAATACATAGTCTGTATATCACGTATATTATATACTGTACTCTGACAATAAAGTAAGCTCCAGAGAAGAAAAAAAAATCACCAGGAAGAGAAAATACACTTAAAAGTACCACACTGGGGACGCTTGGGTGGCTCAGTTGGTTAAGCGTCTGCCTTTGGCTCAGGTCATGATCCCAGGGTCCTGGGATTGAGTCCCGCATTGGGCTCCCCTGCTCCATGGGGAGCCTGCTTCTCCCTCTGCCTCTGTCTCTCTGTCTCTCATGAATAAATAAATAAAATCTTTAAAAAAAAAAAAAAGTACCACATTGTATTTACTGAAGAAAAATCTGCATATTAATGGACCTGCACAGGGTCAATTGCAGATTATTTTAATCAAGGAAAAATGGGTCCTCTAACAAACCTTCAACTTGTTAAGATGAAAATTTCTTTGCATTTAAAAAGATCAGTGTAGGGGCACCTGGGTGGCTCAGTCGTTGAGCGTCTGCCTTAGGCTCAGGTCATGATCCCAGGGTCCTGGGATCGAGCCCTGCATCGGGCTCCCTGCTCAGCCAGGAGCCTGCTTCTCCCTCTCCCACTCCCCCTGCTTGTGTTCCCTCTCTAGCTGTCTCTCTCTCTCTCTGTCAAATAAATAAAATAAAATCTTTAAAAAGATCAGTGTATAGGTGAAGAGGATTAAAAGGTATAAACTTCCAAGTACAAAATAAGTAAGTACTGGGGAGGAAAAGTTTTGATGAAAAAAAAAAATTAATGTCAACATAGTGACCTCAGACCTCAGATACACTGACCATTCAGAAGCAGTATCTAACATAGTCTGTGGGTAACAGGAGGATTGCAGACTAGTCTCTTCGCCTACCGGTATGAGTGATAGTTGGTTTTCACAGCTGGTGTTCCTGGGATCAGTGAGTCCCCACAGATCATCCCTATGGGTTCATTGCTCTCACTGGGCTCTCCCTAGCTAGATCACTGAAGAGTAAACAACTGGAAAATCTGACCTACACCCCAATTCATATGATCTTCAACATGGTACATAAAGGATTAAGCAATTCTGGAGGTGGGTGAATCACCCTACAACACCCAGGATGGGGTACATGATGGACCCTCCATTATCTTATTTGTTTTTTTCCCCAATAACTTCCAGAGAAGCATCCTGGAATCCTGTTTCCGGGAAAAAGAATTTTTTTTTTAAGTTTTTTTTTTTTTTTTTAAGATTTTATTTATTTATTTGACACAGAGAGAGAGAGCACATGAGAGGGGGGAGGGTCAGAGGGAGAAGCAGACCCCCTGCCGAGCAGGGAGCCCGATGCGGGACTCGATCCAGGGACTCCAGGATCATGACCTGAGCCGAAGGCAGCCGCTTAATCAACTGAGCCACCCAGGCGCCCCCCGGGAAAAAGAATATTAAAAAAAAGCACCAGCCACGCACAGAAGCAAATTTGGCCTCTTTGTCATGCCGGGTTTTAGCAACAGGCTGACGACCATTTTTGAAAAATCTCCTGGAGTTTCAAGGACCGAATGGAACGCCGGGCAGGTGAGTAAAGTTAAACTGAAAAGACATGGATTGGCCCTAAGACGAGAATTCAACTTGCATCAAAAAGCAACAATCACCAGGGAGTAGAAATTTCCCTCCCAACGGAACCACCATGAGCTTTCTGAGGCTGAGGACATGGTCTAGGAGAGGGGTGTGGAGAGGAGCCAGACCAGGGAGGGTAGGCAGGGCCGCCGAGGGGCTGCGGTAGCTTCCAGGAGTCCTGCACGAGTATCTACTGCTTCTGCTTGAATTTTTAAAGATTTTATTTATTTATTTGACAGAGAGAGACATAGCAAGAGAGGGAACACAAGCAGGGGGAGTGAGAGAGGGAGAAGCAGGCTTCCCGCCGAGCAGGGAGCCCTACGCGGGGCTCGATCCCAGGACCGCGGGATCATGACCTGAGCCGAAGGCAGATGCTTAACGACTGAGCCACCCAGGCGCCCCTGGAATGCTCACTTTAATAACCATTTCAAATATATACGTATCTTCTCAGAAACCTTTTCCAGACCCCCCCTCTCTATTTCCAGGGTCTAAATTAGCATTAAGGCTTCTTTATAGATCAGCCCTGTCCAATAGAACTTTTTGCACCGTTCTTTATGTTTCCACTTGAAATGTAGCAAGTGGGACTGAGAAACTGAATTTTTTTTCTTTCTTTTTTTTTTTTTTTAAGATTTTTATTTATTTGACAGAGAGAGAGCGAGCACACAAGCAGGGAGAGCTGCAGGCACAGGGAGAGGGAGAAGCAGGCTCCCTGCTCTCAATATGGGACTCGATCCCAGGACCCTGGGATCATGACCTGAGCCGAAGGCAGACGCTTAACGACTGAGCCACCCAGGCGCCCCGTTGACCTAGTATTTAAAGGCCCCTCAACCCAGGGAACTCAAAGATGGATCCTCTTGGTCTACACGGCAAAACAACAGTGCCATCAAAACAGAAAGAGTACAACTCTCTGAAAGGAGTCACATCCCTCCGCTTGCATGCCGCAATTTTATGACTCTCCAGGTTCTGATACGTGAATCAGACGTTAACTCCCTGTTGGACTAACTGGGCCAACATTCTGATAGAGATCATGCCTGGGGAGCCTCTGACTTACCCGCTAAACGTTCAGACCAAGGTCTTGGCTTTTTTCTACTTTGTAGGGAGCCACTGCCTTTGAGGCAGAGAAGAAAAATCAGACTAGAAAGGTCTACGGCTGTGACTGCTCCTGAATGTGTATGAAATCATGTTCATTTTCCAAATGCACGTAAGAAGACCTTGAAAACATACCAGGAATAAGTGCTATGAAAGATGTAGGATGGAGGGCGCCTGGGTGGCTCAGTCGGTTAAGCGACTGCCCTCGGCTCAGGTCATGATCCTGGAGTCCCGGGATCGAGTCCCACATCGGGCTCCTTGCTCAGCAGGGGGTCTGCTTCTCCCTCTGACCCTCCCCCCTCTCATGTGCTCTCTCTCTCTCAAATAAATAAATAAAATCTTAAAAAAAAAAAGATGTAGGATGGAGCAGTGGTGGTACAACAGTTTTGAAGATACACAAACTGGGCAATAATGAATTAAGTGAACATGTAGACAAAGAAAAATGTTCTTTAAACGAGTTTTGAAAAAAATGCTAGGCTAGTGTTCTATAGAAAAGGGATGATGATAATGCTAACCTTTATTAATAAAAAAATTAGTAACAGGGGCTCCTGGTTGGCTCAGTCGGAGGAGCGTCTGACTCTTGGTTTCAGCTCGGATCATGATCTCAGGGTTGGAAGATCGAGCCCCACGTCTGGCTCCATGCTCTGCAGGGAGTCTGCTTGGGATTTTCTTTCTTCCCACCCCCTGCTCATGCTCTCTTTCTCTCAAATAAATCAATCAATCTTTAAAAAAAAATAACAAACTATAAAGTTTATCAAGGACCTGAGTCTATCCAGCAGCCCCATGATTACAGGAAACGGTTGATCTGAATAGGTCTTAAGCGCACATGGAGACAATGAGGCTCTCTTGGGGGACACGATTGAGTAGCAGGTCCAGCGAAGTGGCCACTCTGATGGCCTGCCTCCTTTTTTACAGGTGGGTTTTTTCCTTGCTCATTTACCTCTTCCTCCTCTAGCCTATATACCTTAGAATCATTCCAGGCATCAGACGTTACCTCAATTGCTATTTGTTAACTGGGAAACTAAAGAGAGATCTAAGGATCTCCAAAAGCAGTCCACTTGAATCTGACGCCTTGGAGAACAATTTCTCCCTAATCTACACTTACTTCCAGAGGTAGGCAAGGGGTGGGGAGTGCACCAACTAGAAACTCTCTTCATCTCTGAAGCCCCACATACATCAGATCCTCCCAGTGCCTCTCCTCCCACTGGCTCTCCACCTGGAAAGCTCACCTGTGGGCAAAGTGAGTTCACAAACCTGAAATGCATCGCTTTCTTGATGAATGACCCCAAGTGAACCTCAAAGGGCTCCACGGAGGTCTCACCTGAGAATCCATCTAGAGTTTCCTATTGCCAGGGTTAACTATTTTGCAGTTAATCATTATGAATGCAAAGTAAGTACCTACTTACTAAAAAAAATAACGAATGCTTATCTGTGTGATAAATAAAACCAAGACCTCTACAGATCATTTGGCGTTTACTGATCTGAGAACATCAGCTTATAAAATAAAATTAAGCAATCCAAAAAAAAAACACCTCGATAGTTTTATTAATCATACAATTAATGAATCTTGTAATTACCTTAGCACTTTTCTCAACTAATGGACTGACAATATTTTATAAAATCTATTTCTATTTGTATTCGTACGCTGATTGTATTGCTCACTAAAATGGGCGCATGTGTAGACAGTGACTTCATAAAAATCAGGCAGGAAAAGAGGACTGCCTGAATTACCTTCCAATTTAGAAGAACGTTCTTTATGACGATATTCTCAGAGCGGTTTATAAAGGTGAGTAAAATAAGAAACTACAGGAACAGATACATTAAAGTGCGTGTTATTTCCATCATGTTATATAATTCTTTTTGTCGGTTTGCAAAATATAACTTAAAAAAAAAACACCACCACCCTTTTTTCTACTGTCAGGCTGTGGAGGAATGGCAAGACACAGAGCCTTCCTGGGCCTGAGCTTCCTCATTGTACCAGGTGTACAGAAGACTAGAAATATCCCTGAGAGTCTCGGGAAGCCTCACCCACCAATACAGTTTACCTCTTGGTCACGTGTGCCTACCATCTCGGAGCAAGATGCCCTGCCCCAGTGTGTACCGACCACAACCTGGAAAGCGTTACATTCACCGGAAATCTGTACTTGATTAGTTACCAACATAAGGTAAGGGAAATCTACTTCGAAAACTATCATGGAATCCTGAGGAAAAACCTCATACTGAAAGTCTCTTGACATGTGACTTAGCTTGTAGCCAAACACAGAAGCTCCTTCCCCAGCTCATCCCGAGGTGTGGCCAAGGCACGCCTCCGCCCCTGGACCCTTCCAAGAGCTTGGGTTCCTCAGAGTCTGGTTCTAGAGTTGACCGGGGTTGTAAAAGGGATGACAGACTTTCTTTCTGTCCCCACCCCTACGACCACGGTGTTTATGACCAGGCGGCACCCTTGTCAAAGCAGTTGGGACACCCTTGGCCCAGGGCCACTGAGAAAGTACACTTTTTTACGAGCAGTGCCCTGTCTTCAGGAGAGCAGGATGCTTAGAAAATGTTGTACTCCATCCTCTCCCTTTCCAGCCAACTATGACTCGCTATGAGGAAACCTGTACAGCAGGGGGGGTCGGTTAATAGACTCACGGCTGTGAGGAGAGACTGTTACCCGTTGCTGTGGACAAAACAGTATCTGAGAGGGGCGCCTGGGTGGCTCAGTTGGTTAAGCGGCTGCCTTCGGCTCGGGTCATGATCCCAGGGTCCTGGGATCGAGCCCCACGTCAGGCTCCCTGCTCAGTGGAGAGCTTGCTTCTTCCTCTCCCTCTCCCTGCTGTTCTGGCTACTTGTGCTCTCTCTCTCTCTGTCAAATAAATAAAATCTTTTAAGAAAAAACAACAGTATCTGAGAGCAAAAGAGGCGGGGAAAAGTCTAACAAGGCCCGCAGCTTAGACAGCAGAAAATGCTGGGGGTCAAAAGTTTCCAAGAGAGGGTTTGAATCCATCTGCTTAACGCATCAAAGCAAAGTCAGTGGGACAACCCAGTCCTGACCCCCCCTGTCCCCCACCCCGGTGCCCCGTCCGTTTCTCCGCAGCTAACAAAATCGGCAAGACTACTACAATGAAATACAGAGGATGCAGAGAGGAAGGCTTGCCTCAACACGGGTTCTTCAGAAGGTGAGGAAGCCATCCAAAAGGGAGGTGATTTCAGTTTCAAGCAAGTTGCTACTTCAACTGCAAAGGTCTCGTTCTGATCGCATTTGCCATTTCTGGGACAGCTTTCTGGCACGTGGTGTCTGCCCCGTTACGGTCCTTGCTGCAACAACCAAAATCACTTCAAGACAAGCGCGTGAGTCCTGCTTCTCCAGCTGGGTGGGATACACAGGGGAATCGAGTAGGAAACTTTTTTTTTTTTTAAAGATTTTATTTATTTGAGAGAGAGAATGAGAGACAGAGAGAGCATGAGAGGGGGGAGGGTCAGAAGGAGAAGGAGACTCCCCGCTGAGCAGGGAGCCCGATGCGGGACTCGATCCCGGGACTCCAGGATCACGACCTGAGCTGAAGGCAGACGCCTAACCAACTGAGCCACCCAGGCGCCCTCGAGTAGGAAACTTTTAAAAGTGATGCCTGGGTCCCACCCTTGAGATCCTGGTTTAGGTGCATGGGTGTGGTCGGGGAGGCAGGGTTTCTAAAAGCTACCCAGCTGATCCTAATGTCCCGCAGAGTCTCGAACCGCTGCTCTTGGCTGAACCCTAGTTGGTAATTAGGCCCAGAGGGTACTGCTGTTTATGGCGAGTCTGCCTCCACTTGCCAAAGAGAAGCCCAATTATGGTGTGGCTAACAGAGGCAAAGATGCATTCTGTTTGGATATCAAATTATTTTTAAAGGCAGAGGGGTAAAGGACGACAAGGAACAATGACGCTTTTGTAGAGGGAAGACAAGTCTTCGAGGCTACAAAACTTCCTAGCATATGACAGAAACCAGTTTTGCTGGTTTTTTTTTTTTTTTTATTATAGCACAAAGGGAATCACTGACCCAATTGCAGAATTTTGGACTTAAGATGTTCTAGTCCAAAGCACTAGTGAGATATCTTTGTGACTTCTGGAAAAACCCAGGGAAGTTTTCTACTCGAAGAATACCACGGTCGAAGAAGAGACAGTTGTTTGGTGCTGGTTGGTACATGTTTCCGTATCAAGAAGAGAAGGACCCAACCCCAACCATCGGGAGGGCAGCACTGTAGGTCTGTAGGTCTCCATCAAGAGATGCAATAGAACTTGGAAGGCCACGGGTCTCAAACTTGGGCCAGCTCAGAATCGCCTGGAGGGCTGGTTACATGCACATTGTCAGACGCCACCAGACAGGCTCTCTGCTCTGTAGGTGGAGGATGGCAATGTGCCTTTCTGACAAGTTCCCAGGTGACGCTGAGGCTGCTGGTCTGGGAATCACCCTTCGAGAACCCTTGTGTGATTCTTGAGTGGTATCAGGAAATGTTTCTGCCCTGCTTCAGGCTTGTGATAAAGAGACAAATTACTTTGAGTGAAATGACACATTGTCTTAGGTTAAATCTTGAGATGCCAGGAGGCAAAACTGTATCATTCCCCTAGAGAGGAGCAGATGGGTTCAGTTAACATCATTCATTCACTCGTGAGTAAACGTCACCTTGGAGGGGAAAATGGGAGAGCTGCCTTAAGAGAAGGACCTAAACATTCTTCCCCCAAAATGTTCATGTATGGTTTGTTTCACAAGGGAATAGTGGCTATTTTTCATTTATAAAATGTTTATTTTATAATGTGGCATCTAAGGGGAGGCAAAGGTGGGCTTTTTAACTCAGGGGTTGGGGCAACTGAGATAGCTAGGAAAAAAAATGTTGAATCGTATTTTACAGAATAGAGGATAAACCTCAAATGGTGCGAACATTTAAATGTAAAAAAAATACACACAGAAATTCTGCCAAAAAAAAAAAAAGGTCAACTTCTGTATGTGTGTGTGGGAGGGGCATAGTGGAGAGTGCTTTCTAACAGACTCCAAGTCTGGAAGCCATAAAAGAAAAAAAATGGAAAAACTCTGCTAACATGAAAATCACTGTATGGGGGACATAAAACCTCAAAGACTAAGAAAATGACTACCTGAGAACAATATTTGGGGATCATATCATGGACTTAGAGCTAATTAACCTCCCTATTATATAAAGAGCCCTGCAGATCAATAAGAAAAAGATCAACAAACCAATAGAAGGCTAAGTACAGGAACATACAGTTCACATCACAAATACCAGTGGCCTTTACACATAACAGATGTCCAGTCTCATACTTAAAAAGAAAGCGTGCACATCCAAACCGTATCAATATTCTATTTTGCATATCCCGTTGGCAAAAAACCAAAAGGGGGATGACCCCCTCTGTTGGTGAAGCTCTCCTAAGTTGTTGGTAGGAGTGCAAAATGAAACAAACCTAAGGAATCAACACCACCCCAAATCCATATGCACACGTCCTCTGGCCAGAATTCCGATCCATCTTGCAGTAAACGACCATACAGATACACCTGCGCCTGTAGGAACGGATATATGTGCCACTCTGTTCGTAACAGCTGAAGATTGACAGAATCCAAGAGGCTATTCACAGGAGATTGATTTAGTAATGATGGCACAACCATACAATGGAAGATGAAAAATACCAGGCAGTTCTGCATGTTCTGGAAAGCTCATTAAAGTGCATCACTAAATGTAAGAAGGAGGTGGAGAAGAACATATAGTTATCTTTTTCTAAGAAAGTAAAAAATATTTAATTTTTCAAATTTGCATCAAACAGTGGATGAATTCACAACAAACTAAGGGAAATGATGACCCATAAAAGGCACAGAAGGAAAGCTTCGGGTAGGGGTTGGGGAACAGGCTGGAGAGCAAGATTTTCAAGCGTACCTTCTTATCAAGTTCCTTTATAATAGCTCTTGAAATCAAATAGTTTACTATATAATCAATGAGAAAACTTTGGTGTACCTGAACATCTTTTTTCTTTACATGCTTTCAGCACAATTCAAAGCCAAACACACACACACACACACACACACACGCACGCACGCACACCCCTAAGTACTTAGTAAATACCAGTCAAGTGATAGGGCTTGGCCAAAGTTATTGACCTCCAGGAGGCCAGACATGGATGGCAAAGTCCACTCTGCATGCAAGAGCTTTCCAGAACGGCATTTACGAGGGCTTCTGAAGATGAAAGAAGCCAGGCTTTTCGTTTTACTGGATCATTCAATTTCTATAAATACTCTCTTCCAATTAAGCCAATGAATTTACATTTCTTTGGAGGCCATGCTTTTAAGAGAAGCTCAGATCTTAGCCCTAGAATGCTTCTCATTTTGTGGCACTTCTCCCCCCACACCCCCCACCAACCTTTGTTTTAAAAAATAAGCAATCAACATCGGTGCCTGATTATAGACTTCGGGAATATAAAATTCCCCAGATCAGACAAGAAATACGATCTGCCCTCCCCCCACCTCCCCAGCCTGTCGCTTATCTAACTCAGAATGAGGAAACAGCTTCAGATACTGTACAAAGTACACCACATGGAGTATACAAGTCAGTCATAGTAACCGAGGGTTTTGGGTACCACCTCCGTGTTTCCCAGAGATAACAGCTTTTACATAGTCCCCTAGAACATCCTACTGTCCCGTCATTCCCTATATTTAGACTGTTCTATATAAGATTTATAAAAATTTAATATAAACCTTATATAAACATTATATAAAAATTTCATATAAATCTTATATAAATGTTATGTAAAATTTTTTTAAAATAAAGACAAACACATCTAACTCACTCTGGGCCCACGCCAAGGCTCCAGAGTTACAATCCAAGGACTGTCTGTCATCTCATCAATGAAGGAAAACACGTCGGCTGACCTCCCCTGGACTGACGACTCTGGACGCCAGGAATTTCCAGGAGCATATATACCAATGGGCCGGGAAAGTGCCAGTCCCGCCGGCGCTCCTGGGACAGCTGATCATCATTCCTCCGGAGATGTTTCTAAGCTAATGCAAGGGGAGCAGCACTCCCGACAACCAAACCAAAAAAGCCCGCTACACAAACTAGCTCTTCAGCATCCCTCGCGCGGCTTCTCACGTTACCGCCTGTGATCCACCCGGAAAAAGAGAATGGGCCTGGACAGGGGATAAACTTTCCCTATTTACCTCAGGAATGACACTTGAGTAAAATCCTGGCTGTTGTGTCACCAGAAGTGGTGGGAAGGCCCAAGGACAGAGCATCCAGAATTGCCAGTTTTCCAGTCCTCGACCGAACTCAGTGCATGACCCTGGGCAAGTCACTTTCCCTCTCTGGGCCTCCGTTTGCACATCCCCAAAAGGCAGGGGTGGTACCTGAGCTCTCATGAAGGTCTTTTCCCAGCCACACGAACAGAGACTGGAACTTTAGGCGGCTTCATTCCGCTAGCGTACTCCGTCACTTGAAATCCCGATTTACTGGCAATAAATTCTGTCAGTGACTGTGGATTCTTCTGTTGGTGACTGCTTGCGATGAGTGGGTGTGTTGTAACCCAAAGTGTGCACAAAGTGACTTCAAAGCCTAATCCTTTAGATTTCTGGCTTTTCTAGACTGATTATACAGCATTCTTCACACAAGATGACATAATATAAAAATAAATTCTCTATTTCATCCTGTCCCCTATCCTTGGAGACTGGATCAGTGCAAATCATGGACATTCTGTGGGTGGGGGGACCCAAATCCCAGAAGACTGCTGTGGTTCTCAGTCTGGTGCAATGGTGAATTGTCTCCAGGACCTGCTCAAGTTTAGAAACCCAAGCAGACAAAGTAGTAGCTTGGGGTTAGGATTACATTTCTGGGCTGAGGGCTGGGGGTGGGTTGTCAGAGACAAAGCAAAACGGCAAGACTTATTGGCTCTGCCTGTGTGTGTCTGTGTGTCTCTCTCTCCCATAGATACCCAATAATAGAGTATTGCTTAGCTTATTGGTCCCTTGGGCAAGAAACCCCACAAGAGAGGCAGTGCCCTGCCCCCATGTCTGTCAAAATCTGCAGACCACCAAATCTGCATTGCCTGGCACCATTCCCCTTCAAAATGACATTAAACAGGGTAACGGGGAGGATCCTCTGTCCTCTCTGCTCTGAGGACCTACCTCTTTTGCCCAACAAGAAGACACAAGCTAATACATTAATCTAATTTAGTACACTGCATCCTGATATTACCCGAGAAAGACGATTTAAAAAACGATCACCTTTTGGGTCCAAGGTGGCTGCATTTCTTTATAAAGTGGCGGTATAACAGAGACATTACACGAAACCGCTTTTTCGTGATGGAGATTTATCTGCTTTAACTTTCCAGTTTCCCTCGAACTGTACTCATTGTCTGTCCAGTCAAAAATACTACAGAGGGTGGATTACCGAGCTCACTTTCCATTTCCTAGTCCAGAAACGGATATTCTCCATCAGGGCTCAGCAATGCTTCCAACCTTCGGTGCTGCCTGTGGAGCTGTCCAGTAGGCCCCCCCCCCCTCCTGCCTTCAAGCAGAGCCCCTGCCCTTTTGGCAAAATGATCACAGGTGGTACGTGCTGAGCCTCTGTTGAGAGTCAGAGCACTGTGTTAAACGCTATTACGTCATCTTCCCCCAACTTCTAAGTCACAGACGAGGAAACTGAACGGCAGCCGCAGAGTGGCTTGAACCCATCTTTCTAATACCTAATTTGCCTCTAAGAGCGAAGTGCAAACAACATCCTTGGCTCTCAGAAGCAACTGATCGCAAGATGTACCGTGGTTCAGTAAACAAACGTAGAGAGCTCAATGGTACGAGGGATATGGACAGAAAAGAAGAGATGTCTCTCAGAAAAGAGAGAAAATGTGCTCATGCCCACACAGAAGGCACCTGCTACGACGTGCTCCCTACTCCTCCACCCCGACGTGCGATGAGCTTAAGGCTCAGAGGACAGGTACTGAGCACCTGTGAGACCACAACTGGGAGCCGCCTGGTGCTCAGTATGACTCCCGTCCTCGGGGGACCGGACCGAGCCCCAGAACAGAAGCCCAGAGGTCCTCACGCCCAAGGTCCGCAGCCACCACCCCCTCTCCCCGGGATGCAGGGGACTTCCTGTGAACTTTGGATTCACTGTGCAACACTTCCCAAGACTTACATAACAAGTGTTGAGTGCTTAAGAAGATGTGTTTTCTCTGCATTGTGTTTGTTTGTTTGACATAACCTTTCATTTCCAAGGCTCTTGCTTCTGGGTGGGGATGTGGGCACGCACGCCGCTTGCCTGCACTGGGGTCTGGGCGCCGCTGGAGGAAGAAGCTCATACACAAGGGAAGAACAGGGCCACAACTTGACCTCAGGTGCAGGCAGAGGGCCCACCAGGGATCGTGCTCGATGCTGCATGTTCTTCTCTTGTGAAGGAACTAAGAAACAGGCAAGCCTTTCATCTGACCCAGGTGCCCACTGTGTAACTCTACTGAAAAAAATGGACACCTCAAGGATTTGAGTGAGTTTATTTCACAAAGACTGAACTTGTTATGAATCATGAATAGCTAGTATTACAAATCTCCTTGCCTAAAAGCACCGTATCAAATCATAAGTACATGTACATGGTGTGGACCTGCGATGCTGGAGACACCACGGGGATGCGAATATGTAGCTTTTATCTCTAGAAAGCTTAACAATCTAGTGGGGAGGGTGTTCTATCATTTTATTTATATATTTTTTATTTTATTTTATTTTTAAAAAAGATTTTGCTTATTTATTTGAGAGAGAGAGTGAGCAGGAGCGGGGCGGGGGGGGGGGCGGGAAGGGGCAGAGGGAGAAGCAGGCTCCCCGCTGAGCAGGGAGCCAGACATGGGGCTCAATCCCAGGACCCCGGGATCATGACCTGAGCTGAAGGCAGACACTTCACCGACTGAGCCGCCCAGGTGCCCCATCATTTTAAAAGCTAAACAAGGATAAAGTAGCGATAGGAAATTGAAGTAAAATAAATAAAATAAAATAATTTTTAACTGGATGGAAGACATGTAATATCGGTGGGCACAGTTAATTATTATTAACACATAATTTCCATAGGCAATCAAGCTACCGAAATTCCCACGGGCTGAGACAGGATCTGAAGCACTACAGTTTCCAAGCAATATGATCAATAACCACGCCGGGGATTTCAGAGGAACAAAGTGTATGTTCTGTTCAGAGCTGAAGTTCTGGCGACACTCTGAGTTAGGGTGCAGGGTAACCCTGTACACATCCAACATAGTATCCATGAAGAGAGAAATAATGAGGACCAGGGAAGTGCAGACATCTCTGTCCCCACGCGTGCCCCTCCCCTTGTGGGCAGCTCTGAGGCTGTCCAGTCTACACGGCCCCTCCCTCACTGCACCCTGACGGGAATTCTTGGGCAGGTCCCACTTTCCTTGTTGACAGACACACTGGTTTCCTTCTCTGCCAAGAGAAGATAATGGTGCTCATGAGCTACCTGCTTCACACAAATGTTTCAAAGGTTAAATAAAAAGCAGACCAAGGTTTCTATAAAAATGATTAATCGAGAAACCTAAATGTTTACTAAAGGCTCTATCTACCTTGGTCAACGAGAAGAATCGCAACCAGATATAAATATGCACATACACAAACACGTACATAATTGAAGGTGTTATAGCTTTTCAAATAATTTGAAACTCTGCTTGATTTATTGTTACTACATAGTGATAAAAAGGTATAAAGAGCTGAATGTTAGAGAAACGCCAATAATTCTAAACTTAGCTTTAAGAATATAAAAAAGAAGCATAAAAGTTTCCAAGATAATGGGTAAAATAATATGTGACACGTGAGGAGCCTTCCCTTTGGTAAGCACCACAAGATAAATTTTTCATTTAGATGAACCAAGAGCTATTAAGAAGCCGGTTACCAGGATAATGAAAAGACTCACGGGCAGATTGTTTCTGGAGGAGGCGGGGTGAGCCCACTTCACCACGTCGGCTCCCTTTACAAGCGAAGAACACAAAGCAGCACCCCGCTGGACCCCACAGCCACAGGAAGCTTTCGGGCACCCCAGAAGCAGGTGGGCATATTCAACCAGTAAAGGACAAAACAAAACTGACCCTTCCCCCCAATCAAAGCTGACCCAGCAGTGAGAAAAAGCAGTCACTCACGGGAGACCCAGTGACGAATGAGGCCTGGCGAGCCCATCGGTTAGGTGATAGTCAGAGCGGGTCTACACAAGGGTCTCCCCATTGTGCACCTGCTGGTGGGAACGCGAAACGGTGCAGCCACTGTGGGAGAGAGCTGGGAGGCTCCTCAAATAGTTAAACACAGACACAGCATCTGGTCCAACAATCTCACTTCTGGGTATATACTCAAAGGAATTGAAAGCAGGGACTCAAATAGATACTTTGATGCCAACGTTCATAGCAGCTTTCTTCACAGTAACCCAACGGTGGAAATGACCCATCAAGGAGAAGAATGGATAAACTATCAGGGGTATATACACAACATGAAATAGTACTCAGCTGTTAAAAAGGAACGAAATTCTGATACATGCCACAACACGGATGAACCTCGAAGATACTAAGTGAAATAAGGCAGACACAAAAGGACAAATACTCTAGGAAGACCTAGAGTATTCGAATTGCTAGACGGTAAGTAGAACGGTGCTTGCCAGGGACTGGGTAGAGAGGGGCATAGGGGGTGATCGTTTATTGAGTGCAGAGTGTCTGGTAGGGGTGGTGGGAAAAAAATCTAAAAATGGATACTGGTGATAGTTGCACATTATAAATGTACTTAATGTCACCAAATTATACATTGAAAAATTATAAGTTACCACAATAAAACAAACAAAACAAGGATTCCCAAGGGATGCCCTCCCTCACCCCTGCCTGTCCACACTGGATCGCAGGGTCTTCCCACCCCTGTCTCCGATCACCTTCCTTCTCCTTGTTGACTGAAACTAGTCCCGGCTGAAGTAGCCTCCAATAAATCTGGGAACCAGAGTTAAAGCAAGAGGCTTGTGATCCTTGGTCCCGTGTTCCCCTGGTAGCTCCAGCCTGTGACCTCCCCTTCCAAAGGAAAAGAAATCGTTCTTAACAAGTTTTCACACATACGGTAACTACCAACACTTAAGATTATTTTGGAAAGAAAACTTCAGTTTCTCCAGTAGGTTCCAGAGAACAGAGCAAATCCTAAATAGGAAAAGTGGGATTTTTCTACTGCTCTCACTGACTTCCTACCAAGAAGCCAGAGAGACAGAAAAGGGGCCAAGCCTCCCATGAATCATCCACTGTCCCCAACTCGGAGGCCACACCTCCTCCTCTCTTCTTTGGGCTGACGTATGTGCTTCGCTAGGTCTAACTGCCTTGATCAGAAGTAGGCAGGGGCCAACGTAAAAATTCACAGTGGCCATTCGTTTCCACTGAGCAATTCTGGAGAAATGTCCGATGGAAGATAATGTTGACACTGTTAGCCTAAGTTGTTATAACCCTTCTGGACAACCCATTGACATAATGATGATTTCTTTGGTAGTAATACTCCTGTCACAAAATACGCCCTGGGTAAGTACTTGTGAGATAAAGACAATGATAAAACGACTCCCTTAAACAAAAGATGAGTTCAAAATGTAATGATGCCCACAGTGTGGTAACATGGATAAATCACTGATCTGTAGGAATGCGGGTTCAAGGAAGTGCAGTGAAGGGGTCAGGAGACCAGGAGATTCGGGGTGGTGTGAACCCCGGCTAGGCTGAGGAATTGATAACCCAAACCCAAATATACCGAAAGAAAACTATCCGTACTGGTCAGAAGTTTAAGTATCTCCATTATGTATGCTTAAGTAAGACACGGCTTGTGAGGTTAATGAAATGTGGACTCTTCTTCTGGTGTTTGTTTTTCCTCTTTTTCTTTTTTTAAAAAGGAAAAATGGGGTGGTGGGGTAATGGCTGTGGAGGCACACGTCACTGCGTTTGTAATCGGTTATGGGTATCTGGAAGGAACTAGAGCATTAAAATCAGATCCAACAGAGAAATGGGCGAATAAATTAAGATATAAAATAAAGACACAAATAAAAAGGAACATTGGAGCAAGCCTGTTCGTCCTCCCCCAAGGGCAGCCTGCTTTGTCAACCCATGCTAAAGGGTGGTCTCTCCATTCTAGAACTCAGTTCAAAATCTGAGCCATTTTGCATTCTGTTCCACATTGACAAAGTACTTCTTTGCGCTACTTATTTATAATTTAATTCCCCTGACGGTTCTAAAAGCAAGGGAAGAAATATTTCCAAACAAAAATCATTATTTATACAGCTGGAGTCTCCATTTAGTGAGGAAAATTAGTAGAAAAATGTTTGGTCAGAATTTGAGATAAGTTTTGAATGTTTCACAAAACCTCCTACCATCAACTTCCAAATCTCTTTTAGTCTATTTAAGTCTTTCCCCAAGTCAACAAGGGAAGCCCCCCAATCAACTAAATTAACGGGTTCTGATCTGGGCAGCTCCTTTGGCAAGGGCTGGAGGATTTTTGAATCAGCAGCAAAAATAGCTCAATTAAAATACCATCCTAATATGTAAGGTCGTTTTTGTTTGAAAAGGGAAACAAGCAATGTGCTTGCACGAGTAAATAGAAGACAATTAGTCAGGCCGGGGTCTACAGAGCAGAGAGCGGAGGAGACAGTTGGCAATTATCTGGCTAACTTAACCAGATAATCCAGGCCTAAAAATTCACCCTGGTGCCCAAATTGCCCAGACTGGCTATATTCATAGAAGAACTAAAGAGTATAATTACCAGACTCCTTGCAATCTGTGCCGTCAAGCCTATGCCGAGGTGGGCTGTTCCCAGGGGATGAGTATATCACAAACCATACTCAAGCCTCCCTTTTCCCCAGTGAGGAGCATGCTTGGATTTTCAATGTTAAGCCTGAACATTTGCTCAAGTGTCTCACGGCCTTGGAGGACACAGTTATCCTACACTGAGTAAAGTATCAAAAATTTCCGATAGGCCACGGGATGGACAAATTACACCGGAGGTAACGCTTTACAAGCCCACACCTGGAGACAAAGTTTGCAGGAGGAGAGATGCTCGAACGCCTTGCGTGAATTCTGGAGGAAAAAAAAAAAATACCAAGAGCAAAAACAGGGAAAGAATTTGCAAGATTATGCAAATGAGAGCCCAAATTTGAAAATGTGCCTCTGAGCTTATCACCAAAGTGTGAGACTAACTCTCACACTTGTGTAGCATTTTGTGTCTTTTTTTTTTTTTTAAACCAGGCCCTCCACCATTAATCTTCACCACTGTGTAAGGTAAATTGGGGGAATGGTGTTATGCCCATTTTACGGATTAAGAAAACGGGGTCCTAAGATTTGCTGACGCAGAGCTAATGTCGAAGCTGAAACTTGAACCCAAGCCTTCTGGGTCCAAGTTGAGTGCCCTTTCCATCACGCCGTGCTAAGGGCTCAAGTTCACGCAAATAAAAATGATCAGGTTACCTGGTCAAATCTGTGGTATTCGCCATCCCGGAGAGTCTTAGAGTCAACACATGCCATTAGAGAAATCTTATAACCAGGCTCGGCTCGAGAATACAGACTGCACAGGAAGATGGGATCACTAGCTCAGTCTGCTCCTGGACTCAGTTTCCTCATCAGCACAAAAACGGCTGAGTAGAGAACCCCCAAGTCCTTTCAACAGCAAGCTGATGAGAACATTAACTGGCTTCGGTTTTTTTTCTGTTCACGCCTACTCAGAATTTGGTGTCAACCAATGGTCTTCCTCCTTCTGGATTAACAGATGCGTCTCCAGGCCAACGGCTCTCGACCCACCTTGACCACATGAAAACAGGGTTCTAAAATGCATCTTACCAACTTTTGCCCAACATACGAAGTAAACACTATACAAACACTACAGAACAAACGTGTTTAGAATTATACAATGTTTTCTGTAGGTGACTACGTTAGCTGCACTTCCAAACTTGATTTGCGCCAGCCAAGTTTTAAACTCTTCGGATAGATTCAGGGTAGTGGAAGCCGGAATGAGAAGTCTTCCCTAGAGACAAACAACGACTCCTTCTAAACGGATGCCCTTTCAAATGCTGATAAATTCGATTCAGAATCACCAGTGGCCTGTAATGGGCAATGGCATGTTGTACTTTCCAAAGAAGCCAGGTCCAGTCAGAGACTCTTGTTTCTCAGGAGTACATTCCACCTGGGAATATCGACTTCTGATGTTTTCAAAGGTACAGAAGACTCTCCCACTCCCTAAATGGTCTTAATTGTTACACTTGCTTGTAGGTCCGTATTGGAGCTTTACTTGAATTCAAGGGCTTAAACGATGGGCAGCGTGTTCCCTTTACTAAACTTCAGGCTTTCTCACTTCTGCCTGGTACTTTTGTGTGAGAGAGGAGGGGAGAAAGGGCTATTCCCAGCGAGGGAGAGCGTCTCGTACACCGATAAAGAGGAAGGGCTAGAATCTCCATTTGACCATAATAGGAAAAACTCAAACATTCCTTTTCCATGAAGACAATTCTTTAATATACAATCTTAGTTTGGTAAAGTGCTCTTTTTCCCTGGGGGAGGCTGAGAGGCACAAGCGAAAGAACTGTAATAATAATTGTTATTACTATTATTGGTCTATAATAACAAAAGGAGCCCGTTCTTCTTACCTCCAGTATCTCTTTAATTACGGGATTCAGCAGTTTGGTGAGGGTTAGTGATATTCATTGTTTTCCCTCTCTCTTTTTTTTAAGTTAACAAATTGGCTTGGTGAACTTCTATTTTTATTAAGCTCAAGGGGTCTGGGCTCACTATCCATTAGAAGGCCAAGCAATACTCAAGTTACCAACTATTGGGGTTTCACTGTTTTTTTTTTTTTTTTTTTTTAAAGATTTTATTTATTTATTTGAGAGAGAGAATGAGATAGAGAGCATGAGAGGGGGGAGGGTCAGAGAGAGAAGCAGACTCCCTGCTGATCAGGGAGCCCGACACGGGACTTGATCCCGGGACTCCAGGATCATGACCTGAGCCGAAGGCAGACGCTTAACCAGCTGAGCCACCCAGGCGCCCGGGGGTTCACTGTTAATCTTATACACCACTTTGGGCAAGTTATAACTGACCCAGGCCTCGAGTTCTTCCTCTGTAAGATGGATACACCACTAAACTACTTCCAAGTGGGAAGAACAACTAAAAACTACCAGGAAATACTCTGAATTGGTCCGTCCCGACCTCCCTCATCCAAGGCCACCCCATTTGGCCACCTGTGCAGAGCACCCAGGGCAGGTGCCCATTGCTTTGGCTCTGGCGCCATGTTCTTACACCTGCCCCTCCATTGTCTATGCCCGGCACCGGTCACTCTCCCGATTCCCTTCCCTGGTTATATGCATGTGCCTTCGCTGATTTTGAAGAGCAGAGCCAGCCCCGCTCAGTAGGTCAGTCACCAGGGCTCACTCCTACCACGGATGACCACAAGCAGTACCAAGCTTGCCGCAGTGAACAGGGTGCTGGGACAAGAAAGGGATATTTGGCTACCTGACCCCCTTCTGCTCTTAAAGAAGTGAAGCTCCAAGGTATAAGAACTAATAAACTTCATAAAGGCATTCTGGAAGAAACCCGTGTTTCTCTGCAGGCTTCCCGGGAAACAGCAAGCAGCACGCTTTGGGTAATGCTGAAAAACCCACGGATGCATTCAGATGCTTTCGGCAGGTCTAAGATTTCAGGGACACAGGAGAAGTGAGGCGGATGCATTACTTGTACATTTTCTTCTGACACCTTGATATCACTGTATAAATGGTACCTAATTATGTCACACATCATAGTGTCTTCAAGTTCAGAGAGTCTTAGATCTCAGTGACCAAGCTACCCCCTAATTAGATGGATCATAAATTGCCGGACCAGTTGGAGGTTTCTCGGCTGCTTTGTGCCCCGCTCACCAGAATCCGAGCCTCCCGACTCCCACGACTGCGCTCCTTGCTTTAAACCACAACAGGGATTGACTCATGGTTATTTTCCTTTAATAAATTCTGGCCACAAGAGAATTGAGGCTGTTTTTAATTAAGGTCTTCACCAAAAGATCGTTTGGAAAGCTCTGTCCCTCCCACAAAGGAGGACAGGCTTGTTTTGACCCGCTGTCCTGCGATTTCCTGCTCATCAAGGCTTGCAATACCCTCTCTTACAGTCCTGACGAGGCGGGTGCCTCTTGCAATCACACTGCGAAGAAAAGAATCTTTCACAGAAAGTCCATCCCAAAATTTACAAAAGACTGGGGGGCAGGTGGAGAAAAGGAGGAGGAGGAGGAGCTTCTGAAGGAATCAGTAAGCCCAGAGCAGGGGTAGGATCTTTTCTGATAGGAAACCTCACTAATACGACGTAAGCCAAGGTGATAGGACCTCTATCGTTACATAATTCCACGAGGGCTCCTAACCTTTTTTTTTTTTTTTTTGGGCTCCGTGGCCTCCTGGTGAAGCCTACACACCCCTTCTCAGACTAAGGTTTTTATACGCCTAAAACAAAGCACCCAGGATTGTAAAGGAAACACTCTGTACTGAAATACAGCTATTCAAAACGTTAAAAAGCAACTTAGGATACAACATCCACGTACTTTTTTATTAACACATTAAATAAAAAGATTCAGTAGCAAGTCAAAAAAGTACTGTAATTTTTTTTTTTTTTTTTTTAAAGCAGGCTCCACGCCCGACGTGGGGCTTGAACTTATGACCCTGAGATCAAGGGTGGCTCGCTCCACGGACTGAGCCAGCCGGGCGCCCCCAAATTACTGTAATTCTGAAATGGTGATGAGTGTACACAGTATTGCGAGATTACCTGCCAACAAGCGATATCGAAGTGTGTTCGGAAGAGAGCTGTGATTTCTGAAAGTGACAGTCACAGGCACTGCCAACTCTCCTGCACTTTGCTGCCACCACGTTCATCGTGGAAGGAAATGCGACATTTCAGGCAGAGGGTCGGAAGAGAAAGAAGATCTAGAATCCAGTTCCGGGACCCGGGGGAAGAACCAGACCCTGGACAAAGATCCCCACGAGGTCTAACGCACCCACGATTCCTGAGATCCAGTGAGCGAGAGGCAAGGCACCAAGCAGACCCTCAGTGAGTGTTCGGACCGAGTCAGTAGATAAGTCTGACTTATCTGCTGGGTGACCTTGCAAACTCCAAACCTCAGCCCATCCACCAACGGCCAGCCTACTTCAACCTCTTCGTTCCTTCAGCAAATATTCACGGAGCACCCAGTGTCACGCGGCATTCTAGGTGCGGCGTGGACGCGAGATCCTAACTTCAGATGGGGATTCCTGTTCGGAAAATAGAACACCCCAACAGGATAAAGGGTGACGAGCGGGGGAGGGGCGTTTTTAGACTAGATGGTGGCAGGGGCCTTTCCGAGGGGTCAGCTGAGTCTGTGACGACCAGGAGCCAAGGTCGCGTGGGAAGAAGTGGGGCAAGGTCATTCCAGGAGGAGGGAACAGCAAGCGCAGAGGCTGTGAGGCAGGAAGAAGCTTGGCACAGGCCTTTCCTACCTCCGAACTCGTCCTCCGAAGGGCTGCTCTCCTCTCGGGCCCTGTCCATCCTCCTTAAGCACTTCCGTGCTCTGGGCCCCTCCCTCAAATATAGAAAAAGTTCCCTATTCCTCAACACGCCTGACCATACCACACATTTAACATTCCCTCCTCCTCCCCTCCCTCACACAAACCCTCTGGCCTCTTCTAAGACCCCGGAAGACGCGGCGTTCATTTCTCTCGAACCCCTCCCTTCTTCCCTTCATCGCTCACGTTTTCACAAACTCCAGGCCACACTGATCCCTCACATCAGAGGGTTTCAGGGCAGAGGTTCCATAAATCACCTGATTCAACCATACCTCTAATAATCTGACCGCTCCTTCAGTGACCAGAAACTGAATCCCCCTGAAGTGGCACATCCCCCCTAAGCTTCTTTTTTTTTTTTTTTTTAAAGATTTTATTTATTTATTCATGAGAGACAAAGAGAGAGAGAGAGAGGCAGAGGGAGAAGCAGGCTCCCAAGGAGCAGGGAGCCTGATGTGGGACTCGATCCCAGGACCCTGGGATCATGACCTGAGCCGAAGGCAGACGCTTAACCATCTGAGCCACCCAGGCGCCCCCTCCTAAACTTCTAACTTGCTGATCGTATAGCTTGTCTTAACCAAACTTACACTCTTCTCTGCTGATGTATGACTAACCGTCTTGTCTTCTTATTCAGCCTTTTGGCTCCTTCTGGCTAGCAGCACCCTTGCCTTGCCTTTTCTCCAGAGTATACAGAGCAGAAGTAGAGACAGGCTGCTAGGTGAATTTAAAGGAAGACAGCCAGCTAATGTAATCCCCTCCAAGCTCACAGACCCACCTCTCCAAAGCCCTACAAGACAGAAAAGTGTTGTGCAAACGGCCACGAACTGAAGACCCATTATGACGGGGTAGCCTGTACCCTGAGTTTTTCTTCCTCACAGGTGTTACAGGCTTAATTTGTCCTCAAAATTCGTATGTTGAAGCCCTTAACCCCCCAATACCTCACAAAGGGGCTGCATTCAGAGACAGGCTCTTTAAAGAAGTTGAAATGAGGCTGTTAGTGTGGACTCAAGTCCAAAGGCAGCAGGGTCCTCGCACATGCACAAGGGACCACGTGGAGAGGCAGCTAGAGGGGGGCCATCTGCAAGCCAAGGAGGGCGGCCTTGGAGGAAACCAACCCTGTTGGCCTTGGTTAAACCCAACCTGGATCTTGGACTCCCCGGCCTCTGAAACTGTGAACAATAAATTTGCTGTTTGAGCCATCTAGTTGGTGGTATTCTGTTATGGCAGCCCTAGCAGACTCACGTGACAGGTGTCCGAACTTAGATATTTCTGAAAACAGAGACCAAGACAAGGACTTGGGTGCAGGCAGTTTATTTGGAAGCCATCCCAGGAAGCAGGAGTTAGGGCGCAGGGAGTGTGAGGCAGGTGTGTTATTTCAGGGTGTGTGAACCCGGGCATGGCTATGGGTGATGGGGGCTTGATTCGGCTGTGGCCCCCCTGGAACTGTTCTGGAAGGCAGGGCCGTCTACCCACCGGCTTCCTTCCATTCCCACAGGGCACAGGGTTGCCTCCAGAGCTGGTAATGCCCTTGACCTGTGGGTTGCAGTGTGTGCGCCCGGGGCCCTTAAGCAGCTCCTTGGGAGAAAGCAGAAAGTGACACTCGGTTGGGGGGAGAATCGGAGCTCGAAGGGCACCGGCTGACGCACTCAGAGGTGACTGAAAACAGAGGCAGGCCACCGCGATGCGCCGTGGGACCAGAGGGAACGTGCAGGTAGCTGACCACAGCTGACACAGCAGAAACACCGTTAGGGCGGCTGGGGGCAGCCGGGTTCTGGGACGGACCCACTTCGAGGCCACAAAGATGTGGAAGGCACTGGTTTCTGGGCCAGCTGCTTCCCTTGCATAAAGGTAAACACGGATGTCGCTCGATAATGGTGAGGGGACGGGGACAGATACTCGCTCGGGCACGCTCCCTTCCAGCAGACTCTTGCAAATTCTGTATTTTTAATGAGAATTCTGGCTGGGCTTTTGCACTTTTCCAGAGCTAATCTAGTTCTCTTACAATCAACCCGTTCCCTTTGTTGTAACCGGCCTTTGAACTCGAACATGAATTCTGCCCATGACAAACAGAACGCACTTAGATATTGTACAATCTCACTTATGTTTTAGGTAATGCTCAGAAAGTCAAACCAGAGCAAGGATTCTCTCTCCCATCCACGTTCCACCTCTGGAATCGAGTTTTTAGGTCAAATACAGGGCCCTTCTGAACATGAAGTAAGAGATTTCTAACTCTGGCCAATCTGAGCCACGCTCAAAGACCAAGAAATGTGACTGCAGAACCAACTTTCCTAAATTCCCTTCAGAAATTTCTTTCTTTCTTTTTGGCAAATAATTGCCTGAGATTTATTATTGAACACTTTCATAAAGTCCAACATCCAAGATAAAGTTATGCAGGGAGATGCCAGACATGAGTGGTATTTCCTGGTGTCTTCCAATCCTGAGTCCTATCTTTAGGGTTGCCAGATTTAGCAAGTAAAAATGCAGAACCCTCGGCTGAATTATAGTTTCAGACAAACAACAAATAATTTTTAGTATAAGTATATCTCAAATACTGCATAGGACATACTTATACTAGAAGGCATTTGTTGTTTATCTGAATTTCAAATTGAACTTGGCATCCTATGTTTTATATGGCAAGCCTACCGATCTTAATATTCCAGAATGGAAAATCAGCAAAATTAGAATTTTAAAGTAGAATTTCTATTTAAAATACGAACTTCCTGTTTTCACTTTGATAAACTACACAGCAGAATGTTCGAAGCATGACTAGCTAGAACAGGCTGCTATTCTAATAGTCAGGATTCATTCTAGAACTGATGGTTCATTCTAACAATTGGGTCATTCAATTTGAAAGAAATAAAAGTTTCAAAACAAATTATTAACGTTCCCCTAGAAATCAGTGTGTGTAAGAACAAAAAGTCATGTATCATTTGTATAAGAAAGAGTAATTGACAGTATAAGAAGATTTTATTCATATAGCTTGCCACTGTTTACTTAGTGCTCACAAAACCTAAAATATCAACTGACACTGGTGGGGGAGGGCCGGGAACACAAGAAAGAAAGCTGTGGCGAGAATTTCTGAGTGGATCTGAGAGCCTTCTATACCTCAAGCTAGAGGACAGGACCAAACCATTTCCTCTCCAGCTTCCTCCTCCCCTTACAGTTTCAGAGATGGTCCTAGATTTTTAGGATTTTGAAGATTTTTCATATGGAAAACCAATATACCTTAGAAAATGAAAAGACTGAGGACTTTGCAAGAAGAGGGGGGAAGCCTGCCTACGATAGGAAGAGAATCACCCGAGGGCATGGCTTCGCAAATTCGGCACTAGGGACATTTGGGGCCCAATAATTCTCTGTTCTGGCCGGGTGGGGGGGGGAAGGGGGACTTAACAGCCTCTACCCATGAGATGCCAGCAGCATCCCCCCCGCCTGCCCTCTCCTCAGTTATGACAACCAAAAGTGGGAGCAGACTTGTCCCCGGCTGAGAACCACTGGCCAAGGAGAACCTTCGGGGGCCCGGCTCCCCCCGCCCCGCCCCCCCCCCCCCCCCGCCCCGCAACTGCGCCGTCCTGAGCTCCAGCAATTTTTTAAAAAAGATTTTCTTTATTTGACAGAGAGACACAGTAAGAGAGGGAACATAAGCAGAGGGAGTGGGAGAGGGAGAAGCAGGCTTCCCGCGGAGCAGGAGCCCGATGTGGGGCTTGATCCCAGGACCCTGGGATCATGACCTGAGCCGAAGGCAGACGCTTAACGACTGAGCCACCCAGGTGCCCGAGTTCCAGCAATTTTTAAAAAAATACCATTGCAGGACAGCTTAGAATAACGAAGAGAGAGAGAGAACAGAATTTGCACCAAAGCCATGCTGATCGAAATGGTTCTTAAATATATGTAGGGTCTAATTAAAATAAACAGGTCTATCTATCTAAAGATGCTTCTGAATCTCTGTATACACAGGGAGCTGTGTGCTCACAGGAGGTTTAGAGTCGAGACCTGTTTTTGGCCTGTCTCTCCAACTTCCTCCCCATAGAGAGTAAGAGCTAACCTTTCTGATCACTTTCGACATTCCAGGCATGCATTCTTACTCATCCCTCCATCTCCCCCCTGAGCAGCCCGGTCATTAACTGTCCCATGTTATGGATGAAGGAACTGAGGACCTGGAAAAGTGAAATAGCTTGCCCAAGCCCCCAGGGCTCATGAGATTTTCAACCTAAGTAATTCCAAAGTCTAATCCCATGTCAGCTTGGAGGGGAAAAGAAAGTCACTAGAAACCCAGAGGTGGTTTCCTGGGTTGTTGTAGGGAAGGGACCAAAGTCCTGGCAACCAGCGGGCAATGAGATTCAGCGATTTCTGGGCGAGTGTAACATTCACCCAGGCCTGCTGCGTTGGGGCGGGGCCCATCTCAAAGGCCAGGAGAACCACGCCCTGAGTCTGAGATCTACTTAGACTTGAAAATGAACCAGTGCCACTCACTTTGAAAGAGCACTATCAGGAATGCAAATGTAAATAGTAAACATCATAATTAACCCTTAGGACTTTGAAAAGTGGAGAAGTCAGAGACATCAAGTCTGGCTGGGGAGGGGTGTGGCGAGTGGTGGGAGGGAGGCAACTCACACTCTGGGGCTCCCCCCTTGCACAAGGTCTGAGTCACCTCCAGCGGTGATCCAAATGCACAGCGGCAGATGAGTGGCCACCTGGGGCGGCGAAACCTCCCCGAGGCCCCCAAGAACCCAGGGGCCACGGTGGCGGGTGCGTGTGGCTTGAGCGGACAAATCATGGAAGGTCCAAGTAGAAGGAGGCTTTGAAGATCACTCACATTTGACAGATGAGGAACTGGAGCCTAGAGGTGTAAGGACTGACCGACCTTGTCCATCCAGGCTGTGACCCCTGCCAGACACCAGGCCCCCCGAGTCTGACCACACAACAAGCCCACCCCCCTTGGCGGACCTCCCCCCTGCCCTATAAGTGATCACCGCACAGTCTGGCCCACCTCCAGCCCAAACAGAGTCACATTTGTCAGGTACCTATTTTGCAGTAGTTTCTGGACCAAATTACTGTTTTGAACTTCTAAGAGAAAAAGGACCAGATACAAAGTGTGTTGGTAACTCAGTCCAGGAAGCCGAAATCAAACGTTTCATCTTTGGGTTACAAAGTCTCATTAGGGTGGAGGAGTAGCTAGCTGTGGAAGCAAACCTAGGGAGGTTCTGGATTCCTTTTATAGGATCAGAGATGCAATTAGTTTGAAGTCGCTTCACCATGCCCCAGGGAGGCAGGCAGCCTTGGTGGTGAACACCTCTCTACTTCATTACAGATGCAAAAACAGCTAACACAGCGCCCTGGGTGGAACTTTCGGACACAGGTCACCCCATTCCCCCCACGCGTCACAGCGGAGAAGGTACAGCTGGGTGGTTCGGGTGCCTGAAGACCACGGACTATCCGGAGAGAAAAACGTCCCACCCGTGGCTTCGTGAAGCCACATTTAGATTCTGGGTCTAATTTCAACGGATATCAGCACAGG
Organism: Mirounga leonina; assembly: GCF_011800145.1. NCBI lineage: Eukaryota > Metazoa > Chordata > Mammalia > Carnivora > Phocidae > Mirounga > Mirounga leonina. Next base: position 21,809,571 of record NW_023270709.1, on the reverse strand, counting down.
GGAGCTACGGTTACAGTGGACAGATCATTTGTCAAGAATGGAAAAATCCAGGATGCCAGGGCGGTTGTATGGGGCGGCGGCGGGGAGGAAGAAGTGAAAATCCGTTTTGAAGGCAAGGAGGAGAATGACCGCTAACTGAGCGGGCAGAGTTGAAGCTTAAACCCTGGGAGTGACAGAAAGCCCAGGTCGGTGGAGGCAGAGCCGCGGCACCTCGGGGCTCACCACCAGCGCGACCGCGGAGGGCCCACCTGTGGCCACGGTCGCCAAGTGACACTCGGTGGTGACCAGAGAGATTCCAGAGACACGGAGGCTCGGGCAGGCGTCCCAGCCACAAGTGCAGATGAAAGAAAGAGGGCCGCACGGCCTGTGCTAAATAGATAATAAGACGATTACACATTCACCTCTCGATTGCGAGGGAAACCTTGCAGACTTCCACAGAATTAAGACTGCCGTTATGCAGTCAAAAGGAGAATTCTTTGATGAGGTGCCTTTTGTTTTATAAGATTGGGGAATGTGGACTGATTAAACAGATAAATGAACAACGAAGGCACAATGATCTATTTTTATAAAGGCCTATAAGATTTAATAGCGATTCCTCTCTCCTTACTACCAGTGACGGTTGAAGAAGAAAAGGTAAATTGAATGACTTAGGATATGAAAACAAACTTGACCCACCAATTGCCACTTTAATTACACGTACATGAGAAATTCACTAAGCACCTAATCATTTATATTCTGGAGTAGTATTTCAGCACAGCTAGTCTGTTAGATATTTTAAATTATAATTTCAGATGGACTCATTGTCACAGGCCTCTGGGTCCGTTTTACACACAGAATCAATATACTCCTACTAATAAATAGGATTACTTTCCTAAGGCTCCCAGTGGGCGCTCAGCTGGACTTCTGTGTAGGAGGCAGTTCCAAAGTTCTCCAAAGAAAATTACTTCCCTGATGTTCACCCTTAAGAACGGGAGGCACCGAGAGAAATCGAATCAAGGGGCAACCGCCTGCGAAGAAGGCTCAGCCTGGCAGGAAAAAAATGCCCCAGTTTAAATTCTCCTCTCCAGCAACGTGTTTCCAGATCGCCAAGACCTTTCTTTGTTCCTCCCCCAGACCTAACACGTGTTGCCTTTTCTTTGAAAAGGTAGCCCCTCTGGGTGTGCGTGTGCGCGTGCACGCGTGCGCTACACGCCAAGGGCCTTTCCCGCCAGAATGCCCTGGAATGTCCGGGGCTGCATCCTCCTCACAACTCCAGGCCCAAGAAGCATGTACCTAAACCATTTCCCCCTCCTCTCATTTCTAGGTTACGCTGGGGTCCCGCGGTGACCCACGTCCTGAATGAGAACAAATACCCTGGGCGAGGATGGATTTTTCAACCCTTGCTGCCCCCAGTGTGGGAGTCCTTAGGAGGGCTCTCGTTGGCTCTTCCACCACACACAGTAAACGCTCGGTAAGTACCACCGACTGCCCCACAGCCCAAGGAGCCACCTAATTACCCATCCCAAAGGCCCTGGAGACACCTCGGGAGGCGGCTCGCCGTGTCTGGCTAGCATCGGGGTTAAACAAGAGGCTGGAAATCACCTGGTGTGGAATCCTGCTTCTACCACCGTCTAGAAGCGTAGCCTGGGACAAGGTGCTGAACCCCTGAACCTCCCTCTGCTCATCTACACATGAGGAAGGGTTGCTCTGTCAGATGCAACAATACACACAAGATGCTCAGGGCCATGGCTGCCGTACAAAACTGTTCACAAAGGCAGACGATTATCAGACCAATACAGATCCATGTGCGTGTATGTGCGTGCTTACATGTGGATAAATGTGGGATTTGTTTTGTTTTGTTTTTTCCCTAAGTAATCTCTATACCCAGTGTGGGGCTTGAACTCACAACCTCGAGATCAAGAGTCACACGCTCTACCGACTGAACCAGCCAGGCGCCCCAGAAATGGCGTTTCGAATTCATGAGGAAAGGCTGAGCCGGTCAACGAAGGGCACTCGTACGATTGGCTCTCCGTTCGGGAAAACTACAAAGTTAGGTCTCTAACATACACAAACAGAAACACACACACACACACACACACACACGGGCGCCTGGGTGGCTCAGTCGGTTAAGCGACTGCCTTCGGCTCAGGTCATGATCCCGGAGTCCCGGGATTGAGTCCCGCATTGGGCTCCCTGCTCGGCGAGGAGCCTGCTTCTTCCTCTGACCCTCTTCCCTCTTGTGCTCTCTGTCTCTCATTCTCTCTCAGATAAATAAATAAAAATCTTAAAAAAAAAAAAAGAAGAGAGTCTCTTTTTATACTCTCTCTTGTAGAATGCAATGGCTAGGAAAAAGAAAATTCAAAATGGGTTATATGAGGGCGCCTGGGTGGCTCAGTCGGTTAAGCGACTGCCTTCGGCTCAGGTCATGATCCTGGAGTCCCGGGATCGAGTCCCGCATCGGGCTCCCTGCTCGGCGGGGAGCCTGCTTCTCCCTCTGACCCTCCTCCCTCCATGTGCTCTCTGTCTCTCTCATTCTCTCTGTCTCAAATAAATAAATAAAATCTTTGAAAAAAAAAAAAAAGAAAGAAACACACACACACGCCCCCTTCCAAGGAGGTTGAAGATCAAAATAACACAATTATGACGTCGGGAGAAGAAAATACAGAATATTGTTATAATTTAGGGATTAGGAAAGACTTTCCCAAAACAAGCCACCAAACTCATAAACTGTTGAGATTATAATTTTATATGTTTAAAAAAAATGAGCAGAACTTTGGTAGAGAGAAATATTTCACTGGTAAAATTAATAGGAAAATGACAAAAAGGGAAAAATAGTTACCACACACAGGTGCATACACCAGAGAAAGTCCAATATCCGCAACTCATTAAAAAGTCCAATAATTCAAAAAGGAAGTTATAAATAGCCTTGTAAACAAAAAAATGGTAGAGGATTCCAAGAAGCAACTCACAGAAATACAAATCGGGTCAGGGATGCTTCAGTTTCCATCTGTAAAATGAGGACAATAATCATAGCAAATTCACAGGGGTGCTGAAGTTGAAATCAGTAATTTCCAGTCCTGTGCCACAATCCTGGCACATAAATACACTGCATAAATAGTGGTAGTGGAAGTGGTGGTGAACGAGTATGCATTAAGAAAACACACAAAATAAAAATCAGAGATCACGAGCAAAACTGCAGAAAGACTAATGTTACCCAATATTGGAAACAGTACAGGAAAACAGGCAGCCTCTACACCTCTCTGGAGGAGACACACACACGTACAAAAACACACGCACGAGGACAGTGAGAACCAGAAATAACAGAAACCACGACCACACGGGAAGCGCTCACTGCATTCATCCATATAATGGACTGCAGCGCAGCAATGACTTAAGGGTGAACCCCGGCGTGGAAATGTGTCTACGGTCTTGCTAAGCAAAGACTGCAAGCCACAATTTGTACCTTTGTATAAAATATATATTTGCAAATGAACAAAAAAGGGAAAGGCCAAGCTGTTATTGTGGTTACGTCTAGGAAGGGAAGCAGGACGAGGTGGGAGGACATTTTTAGTATTTAAAGTTTTACTCCATTGACTGTCTTTGATTTCTTTAAATAAGCAAGCATGTACTAAAAACACGTTTCCTCTTTAAAAAAAAAGGGGGGGGGGCAACATAGGGTTTCAGAGAGGTCATGGGTGGACACCTGAGTAAATGACAGGGTCCCTTATGTTCCTTCAGCAGCCAGCACGGGCCCCACCTTGGCAGGTGGGCTCCAGAGAGGAGCTATGAAAGCTGGATACTAATAGGATCATTCAACTTGAACCTGACGCCGCTAATAACCTCCTGATCGGGGATGCAAGGCAACAGCAAGGTCAGCGACCGGCGGTTTGATGTCCCAGGGTCAACGAGCAAGTTCACATGCTAGTTTATCAGTCTTCAGAAGTCTGATTTACACAAAGAAGTTTCCCAGGGCAAGAGATCCAAGTTCCTAATCCTGCCAAGTGGGGGCCTACACAGCAGGAGACCTTCCTGACCTAAAAAGGGCAGCCAACAAGCTGGCCATTTCAACACCTTCATTCTTGTATTACAGCAAAAGGTAGAGCAAGACCCAAAAGAGCTCACCACTCGGCAACCTGTAACTGTCAAATGTGACAACGTATGCCTGGATCTGTTTAAAAAATATTTATAAAACTCAACTACAGTAGATGGCACGGCTAACTTTTACTCCCCAAGGCAGGACGGGAGGACCACACCCTGAACCTGGTTTTGGGAAGATGGCAGCGGCTGAGTCATGCTAGACCTTCAGAAGAGGCCGGCGTTTAAGGGCCACACCTTGGCCACCCTCATGACACCGAGCCGCAAACGTCCCAAGTCAAGGGCTTCAGAAAAGCTGATGCTCACACTCTCGAGCAAAGCAGGAAGCAAGAAATGAGTACTGCCTGCTGTGTTTTCTCAACCTCTGTAATACCGTCGGCCGCAAATGGCAAGCTTAAAACTGTCTCTGTCACCAGAAGTTGGTTTGGCTGAAGGTGGGCAGAAAGGGGGCGGAGCTGCCCACCGAATGGCTAGAGACATTTTTTTAGAAAGAGAACCACCAAGACAAACCTGGGCCATAACCAAGCCACATGATCCTTCACATGCGTTTTCAAGACAGCCTGTTCTCAAAAGAAAGTACCATTCCATCCCAAACCCTCCTTTTAACATGGGTAGCAGTCGATTAGCGTTTATAAACTGAAGAGAGGTTACTTAAGAAGTCGACCCCGGTTTGGGCTGGTGCAGAAGAATTTCTGCCACTCTGATGAGGGTCTTTTTTTTTTCCACCCCTCTTCATGAAGGAAAAAAAATGAGGTTAACATCTTTTTTATTTTCTAGTTTCTAAGTTTAATTTTATATATATGTAAGTTTTAACTAATCAGAATTTCTGATTCCATGATTTTGATTATAATTTATATGATGGTGATTCATACCCACTCAAACTGTGGGTAGTCAAAAGCTTTTCGCAAGAAGGAGCGTGCGATCTGTTTAATGCCTTTACTGGGGATGGGGCAGGAACTGCAGACAGTAAACGAGTGCCCGGCCACTCTGTGCCCAGCTCCAGGCTGGATGCTTTCCCGTGGTCTCTCATTTCATCTGTTCCTCACAATATCTTTAAATACCCAAATTACCAGACATGGAAGGAGAGCAACCATTTCATTTCCAGATAAGTCCTGTACATCTGGCTGGCAATTTGGTTATAAAGATTTTTAATGGTGCTAGATAAGAGGACCATTAAGAGGGAAGGAATTAAAAGGAGGAAAATATTTGTCAGGCAAACATGTCAACAGTCTCTGGGGAAAAGGGAGGGAAGCAGTTTCCCTGTTTTGCCGGATGATGAAAAGCCCAAAGAAGGCTAAGAATTTCTGTTACTGAGTTCTGGGCTGCAGCGGGCAGGATCCTCCCGGAGCCTCTGGTTTCAGGGAGGGATGCCAGGCCCAGGGAGAGATCAAGGGGTACTGCCAGTTTCGAACCGTCTTGATACACCCAAGACTATGGTTTGTAAGCTTTGCTGCTAGGAGACTTGCACTTACGTGAGCAACACTGTAACACAAGGGAGGCCTTAGCATTCCCCAGCCCTTTCTTGCTGAGAGCTGTCTTTTCTCTAACCGTGCCTTTCAAACTTGGTGCACCAGGATGATGGGCGGGGGAGGGGGTGCAGTTGAACCCTACATTGCTGCTTCCCACCCCAGAGCTTCTGCCTCAGTAGGTCTCAGGTGTGACCGCAAAGTCTGCATTTCTTACATGCTCCCAAGTGCTTCTGCTGGCCTGAGACCACACACCTCAGAACCACTGTTCTTTAAAAAGAAAAAAAAAAAAAGGGCGCCTGGGTGGCTCAGTTGGTTAAGCGACTGCCTTCGGCTCAGGTCATGATCCTGGAGTCCCGGGATCGAGTCCCACATCGGGCTCCCTGCTTGGCAGGGAGTCTGCTTCTCCCTCTGACCCTCCTCCCTCTCATGCTCTCTGTCTCTCATTCTCTTTCAAATAAATAAATAAAATCTTAAAAAAAAAAAAAAAAAAAACCCACCAGGCTCCATCAAAGATGGGAACAGGGTATTTATGATGTGGCAAAATCTTTTATCAATTCTGACAATCTGAGCCACACAAAGGCAGGGGATTTTGTCTGTTCCTGTATGCCCAGCGCCTAGAAGAGGGGCTGACGCACAGCACGTGCCCCATACACCCCTACCAGGCAAGTCAAGTGAATCGGTACGCTCCATGGTGGAGACCGGCCCATACGGGTAGGAGTGAGCCAGGGAAAGTGGCTGTATATGCACCAGCTACAAAGCGAATGGCTGCTAACAGTTTTGGGGTTTGTTTGTTTCATGGTCACAATAGAATACATTTTTAAATATTTCACAACCAGCTCTCCAGGGGAAAAAAAAAAAAAGCCCTAATTCGTGGCATGTGCCAGGTTCCCTGGTGTACATCCTTCCACCATGGTCAACTACGAGCTATCCACGTGGCATCACTGGACGCAGAGTTGGGGCGGGATGAGCACTGTCGGCTCTCCTGAGCAGGTGGAGGCTCTCCACACCCCCGGGGATACAGTTACATGTTGTGCAGAGCCCACGCCACGGGCACCCAGTTGACCTCTTCGTGGCATGTTCGTGTCTTTCTTGTCCGGCAGCCCAATACTACTTTAGAATGCAAAGTAGTTGATATGCATATTCTTGCTAAAGCATTTAATTCTGAAAACTCGAAACTCAGATTTTCCGTGTTTCGGTGAGCAAGTTTGAATGGAAGGGGGGCTATAGTATTCTTTTTTATTAGAAGGGGAAATTGTGTCACTTTAAGGAGACGTAGAGCTGACATTTCTGTCATCTGCTTCTGCGGGTACCACAGTTAATATTGTCCTTGCAAAATATAATAAACATGACGTTAAAAAAAAAACAAAACACCAGGTTCTTCTTCTCATTTACAAATGTAATCTAGTCTTCAACAATGTATAAATTTCCTGGTTGGCTGATGTATTTCAAAATGTTTGGACTGCACAATTACTATTCATGATGAAAAATGTACATTATGCATTTTTTCTTATTAAGTATTTGATGCAAATTAATATTTCCCAGTTGACATTGATTTACTTCTGCTAGCTTAATAACACATTAACAGATGTTTCTTAAATCTCTACAGACGCCAATTCTTTTTAAAAAGATTTTTACCTTTCTAACTTCTTTTTTGATATGCACATTTAAGATTATTTTCTTCTGAGCATTTATTTTTATTTTTATTTATTTATTTTTTTAGAGAGGAGGGAGAGGGAGAGGCAGAGAATCCCAAGCAGACTCCGCGCTGAGCACGGAGCCCAACGCGGAGCTCCATCTCATGAGCCTGAGATCAAGACCTGAGCCGAAACCAAGAGTTAGACGCCTCACCAATTGAGCCACCTAGGCGCCCCGTTATCTTTATTTTTAATTGAAGTATAGTTGACGCATATGATGTTAGTCTCAGGTGTCCAGCACAGTGATTCAACAATTATCTGCGCTAGGAAATGCTCACCACCAATAAGTGTAGTTACCGTCACCATCACCCTATGAAGTTATTACAGTATTACTGGACTATTCCCCATGCTGTACTTTTTACCCTTGTGACTAACTTATTTTATAACTGCAAGTTTGCACCTCTCAATCCGCTTCACCCTGTTTGCTAAGCTGGTTTGCGCTGAAGGGAAGCTTCTACTTAACGACGAAGGTACCACCACGGACACCCATATAGACAATGACGGCAAACGCTCCCGAGTTGAGCACATGGCCGGCCCTGGAGCCAGCACTTGACACACATTATGGCATTCGACGTTCACAACAGCCCTGTGATGTAGGAACCGCAGTTCAGGTGAGGGAGATGGGGCTGGGAGGGGAAATCATGTGCCCAAATCGTCAGAAGTATGGCATATGGTTGCACGGGGATCAACAGCCACGCTGAGCAGGAGGAGGTCCTGAGCAGGTCTGTCTTAATGACCCAGGTCAGTAAATGATAAATGCAAAACTTCCTCGGCCTTCGCTGAGCTGCAGACTTTGATCCTTTCTTCTCCAAGTTATGGGGAGGCTTTGAGGGGCCGATTCACAGCACGCCCACCCAGACACGGGCCAGGGCTTCGGCAGGCTAGGCAGAGCATGTTTTCTCTGTATCATCGACCAAGTGTGGGAACATGGCTCTGGGGTTCCACAGGAGGGTAGGCATGCCGAAATTAAAATCAAGCTATGAGAAATCATGCTTTGAAAATCTCTACCATATTTTAGAGTGTCAATAGACACTTTATATTGAAGATGCATCTATGGGATTCCCTGTTTCTGCCCTTCCTTCAAGCTCTAGTACAGCGGTTCTCAATGGGGTGGGGGTTGACTTTGCCCCCAGGAGACACTGGCAATGTCCAGAGACCACGCTGATGTTGTACTCGGAGGGGGTACTGGCATCGAGTGGAGGCAGTCTCTGCCCAAAACGTCAGTGGCGCCTGAAATCCTTCTCCATTTTCAAATGCCCTCAAGCTTTCTGTCCTCTTCCCCAAGTTTGGATGCCTAAGAAACTCCATCGATACCATCTTACGGCCTTCACTGTCTTTTATCTTGTCTTAATGACTGAAGAACATGTTCCATCTTGCCTTTCTCCTGATGAGGGCAAGAGCGTCTTGGTCACCTTTGAAGGCCTCAGAACACTGGGAACTGCATTCTGCACAAAGTGGGCATGCGATAAGTATCTGTCCAACACTCTGCTTTCCCTGGAGGGGGTAAAAATACTGAGAATTCAGACTCACCAACACTCAAGAGTTTCTACTGTGGAGGGGGAGGAGGGGTGCGCACTAAATCAGGAACACACATTTCCTATAAACGCTATCTCATTTAATCCTTCAAACCACTCAAGGAGACAGGAAATACTATTTTAGGTACCTTCAGCTCATACATCTCATTTGTAAAAGGTCACATGGTGGTAAGTGACAGAGCCTGTTTCTGAGGCCAGATCTCTGAGCCCTGTGCTCCTTCAGTGACCCACCGCCCCGACACCGGGGCTCAGAGCCCCACATCCTAGAGTCCCAGATTTAGGGTGTTGGAGATGCTCATGGGGAAAACAGCAACGTGAAAGGTTGGAAATTTTACATGATTAGTGTGATCGTCACCAGTTTTGCCACCCAATACAGCCACAAAATCGGTCAGTTCGTAGAGTGCTGGAAATGGGCTTAAGTACAAGTTACATATTTAAAAATTAATTATAAAGATACTTAAGAGTTTACATGAGTCTTTCCTCCAGAGGAGTACTCAACGACTCATTTTTAAATGCTAATGTGCTAGAGCTTAAGAAAGTTCAAGATTTTTTTTTTTTTAATCAGCAAAATCAGAGCGCCTAGGAAATTACGGTCCAAAGAGCCATCTTAGTTCAAGATGTAATTATGTGACCTTTCTTCATGCGCAGCACTCCCTAGCTGGCTCTCGCCTTCGAGGGGTTGCAAACTGTGGGCTTTCTCAAAGCAGCCAGGAGCTAGGCCTGGACCTGGTAAAGCACATAATAAATAACATCTGATGGCTCGTCTCAGTGAGCCCTGACAGTATTGATCCCCCAAATCAACCTGATGGATCTGTCTCGTTTTCATATTACACGGGGAGAAGTGAAAACAATGAAAGGTTTTCTTGTGGCCCCACATTAATTTTCGTCCTTTTTTTTTTTTTAAGTTAGGGAGACCAGTTCTTGGCTCGCCATTGTTCTTCAAGAGGCCCACTGAGACCTCTGTGCTGAGGCCACATTTCCAGTGCGTGGCCCTAGCCTGTTAGGAAGCTGGATGGCCTGTGGTGTCACTCACAACCAACTCCTACCAAATAACCATTCACTCCCCACAGCGTACACCAGGATGCAGGATGGAGGACATCCTTGGCCTCATCCATCCCGACAGTCCCAGGAGCGAAACATAGGGGCAGTCTAAAGTCCTTTTAGTTCTTTTCTCAGCCTTTCCCTCACTTCCGTCCTGCCTTTTCACATGGTCACTGTTGCTATCCTGCTTCCAGACTCATGAGATCTATGGTGCCCATACCCTGAATGGTGGGACCCAGCTCCCTTCCCAGGGAAATTTCCTGGCTTTGAGTTCACTTGGTAACCTGTTCCAGGTAGGCCTAGACCCAACAGAATGAAAAGCCTTCCTACTACAGGGTCAAGTAAATCCTCTGAGGGCACGATGTCCAGCATGTCATACGATATGGTATGTTCCCAGCCCGTGTGGGTACCCGGCATGCGGCAATCATACCCGCGTGGACCTCCTGAGCCGAGGTTCTCAGTGCTTTGGGAGCGCCTTCTTGTTTCGCTTACTTTGGGTTTTGGGTAACCCATCTTCAGATGGTCTGCCTTAGCAATGACCTGGACATACGGGTGTTGGGAGCCACAGGGCCGGGCTTGGGGTCCAGCGCACCTGGCCCAGGTTTCCGGGGTCTGCTGGGCTAGTCCCTCTGGGCTGAGGAAGGAGCGGAGATGAGCCTAACACTAGTGCACGGGTTCTGCAGGCAGCTTCAGCCCTCGCCTGGCCGTTCCAGCTTCCAGAACCTTTGCCTGTGCTCAACTCCTTCCATCCACCGGTGTTTGTCACACATCCCGGAAGATCAGAAGATCTTGGTATTTCTCTCTAATTGAAGAGGGTAGAGGGACAAGTGCTACAGGCAATTCTTACTATCAGGGAAGCTTGGAAAAACACCGGGTGATTCCTTTTTGACAGGCATCTTGAGTTTCTACTATATAATGAATACCATGTCGGAGACCGCAGAGGATAAAAGCCAGGAATGAGCGGAGACTTTGTAGCCAGGCCCTTCGGGTTCCATTTCTGCGGCCCCACTCATCAGTGGGGACCAGAGCCAGCCCCTTAACCCCTCACTGTTTCTCCCTGTGCAGAACAAGCATGATGATAATACCCACTTCATAGGTTGTTATGTGGATAATGTGCTAATGTGCGTAAAGCACTTAGTTTAGCACCCTCCACACACTCGGGCACTCAATAAACATTAGCTATTATTATCCCATAGACCAGAGACTGCTGAGTGGCAGCCCTTAAGCCAAATCTGTCCTAGAGACCTATTTTGTTTGGCCTGCACATTTTCCTATTTAATCGAGCCAACAGTTTAAAACTGGTAGATTCTGGCATTTTAAGAAGGTTGAAGACATGGCAACACGCAGGGCCTGCCCTCCCCTCTGGCAGACATTGCCTAGGGCTGGGTCCCATGGCCCCCCTTTGATAGCAAGCATAGCCCCCCACATCACTTAGGATTAACTCCCTGCCTGACCGTCGTAGGAAGGCCAAGCCCTATTCTAGACCAATTCTACCAACATATCCAATGTTAGGTTCTGTTATTCCCCCGTATTGACTTCAGTCCAACTGGTCTCTCCTTGTGTGACCTATATTCCTCTCCCTACCTTTTGCCTCATGATGCTTCCCCAGGCATGAACAATCTCCTCAATCCTCCTTCTCCATCTAGCTCCATGGTTCCAACTGTGAATGCACAGCAAAATCATCTGGGACACTTTGAAAAAAAGAAAAAAATTCCCAAGTCTGGATGCCACCCTCAAGGATTCTAATTAATCCGGGTGGGGCCCGAGTTTCTGGTATGTTTTTGGAAGTGCCCAGATGATTCAAATGTGCACCCTCGTGTGCTCTGAGACCGATGATCCCGAGAGCTCCCCTCTCTCCTGGCCCAGCCAACACCTCTTGTCGGCACCGCACCACTGAGGACTAGATGAGTCTTGTTTTCCTCCCGACTCCTGTTTAGTCTTGCTCGCGAAATCACCTTGTGTTTAAAGCCTGTCTCCCCAAACAGACTGTAAACTTGAGAGTGGGCGGGTCACACCTCCGACTTCTTCTCCATCCCTGGCAGACCGACCAGGGTGCCAAGCACACCGGAGACGTTGAACGAAAACGCCTCTCAAGTATCTGGGTCTAACAGTGTAGAAGGCACTGTGCGCAGTACGTGGTGAAGCCACCCTGGACGGGTTTCCTGGAGCCCGCAGGAACGCCAGTGATGAGGCAGCGAGGAGGCGGACTCAGGGCCGGTGGGAATGAGGGCAGCCAGAGAAGCGACGTGGAGTGGGAGGAGAGGGAACCCACGAGCAAATGAAGGCACCAGAAGGAACCCTGCAGCCATCTGAAGCGCTGTGCCCGGCCAGCAGCCGAGCCGGGAGGACCTCGAATGCCGCAGAAAAGGTTGTTAATTAATTTGGTAAGTCACAAGAGCGGCCAGGGAAGGCTGTAATCCTGGCATCCTTCTAGAAGCCAGGCAGAGGGAGAGGTGAGCGGTGAAGGGGACAGGGAGGCCCGGAGGCAGGCTCCCTGACTCTGGAGATCAGCGCAGCCCTCTCCTCCCACCCCCTCCATGGACGGGGGCCTCTGCGCCGGCTGGGTCCCGGGGTGCTCAGACACCCCGATTCCGGCCATTCAGTCTTAAGCCACGGTTTACTGTGCAGAAGTGCAATCATGCTAACAGTGCAACTTTATTAACGCGTTTAATCGCAGAAATAAAGACTTTCCTCACGACGCGATTACTACTGCTAGGACTATTATAATAAGAAGCTTATTCTTCTGTTCCTTCTCCCAAGTCAGTGCACGGCTTATCAAGAGACACAGACCCTAATGACCAGGTCAGGAGAAAATGGCTCCGTGCGTCACTCCTCCTCCCCGCCACCACCTTTTGTGGAGGTGTAACTGGGTTTAAGTGAGGGCCGGGCTAGTTAAGAAAACAGGCCACAAAGGACAGCCCAAGAGATGGCCCTGGAAGGGGAGCCCGGTCCTGCCAGGTATCTGCTGAACACTCTCACGACCCCTCCCCCGTGCCAGGCCTTGCCTACCCACTTTACAAATAGGAACTCCTGCAATCTTCCTAACCCCCCCGGGGGTGCGGGGGTTAGGTACTGTGATCTTCCCATTCTACCGGTTAGAAACTGAGACGCAGAGGTTCAGCGTGCTAAGTCCCAAGTCACATGGCTGGTGCGCATTGCCAGAGTAAGAACCCAGGTGCCCTGGCTCTGGACTCCACCATCTGACCCTCATACCCAGCTGCCCTTCCCTTGTCGCCTGAATTCAAGGTGAGGGTGCCGTTTGGCACACAAGCCTTCCTCTCTCCTAAGGCCTGCCGGACCCAGCGGGACTCAAAGGGGATGGGGCTTGGGGCCCACAGGGCTACAGCTCCGGTTTTCTAGCTCTAGAACCTCAGAGCATCAGAAATGGCAGTGGGCAAAGGAGGGGGTGAGCTCTCGGGGCTCTGAGCTCCCTTCCCGTGACCCCAGGGTCCAGAGCCACAACCACTGGGGTCATGAAAACTGGAGCATGCCGGAGGAGCCAAAAGGCTCTCCGGGGTAGCCAGGCATGAGCTGGCCGGGAGGACCAAGGGCATTCGGCTTCTCGCTGCCTGGAAGATGGACTCCGTTTACCAAAATATCTTCTGGAACACGAGGTTCACTGATAACCACAACTGCTGTCTTCACGCTCCTGAGCGCTCCCTGGCCTAGAGGCCGGCGCTTTGCACGGCCCCTTGCGGGTCTGTGGGCGACACACAAGCCATAGATTCGAGCCCCTAACGACTGGATGAACTACAGCCACCTCAGATTAGGTTTCACTTTTAGGCTCCAGGGCTTGAAGTGATTCTATTTTTAAGCTTCCTCAGTTCCACCAGTAAAAGTTGACATTTTAATGAAATGCGTTCTGGGTTTTAGGGGATGGTGACTTCCTCTGAAAGTGTTAACTGACCAGCCACTTGGTTAGATCAGAAGTCTTTCCTGCGGGAAGAGCCACTCGGCCAGTGTGACCGGGCAAGGACCTCTGAAAACCTGTCCAGTAACTCCAGACATGGATGGCCCCGGACAAAACTTCCAGCACAGGAGCTATTTGGTGCCCCTGCCCTGAAGACAGTTTCAAAAGTCCACTTAGGTTCTCTTCTCTATATGTTTCCTCTTTTAATAAAAGCACCTGAAATGTCATATACACAGAGAACAAGCTTGTAAGTAACAAAGCTTTAAAAACACTGCCACATTTTTATAAGTCAGTCATTCCTCCCATTTTGAAAAATTCCCTTTCATTGAACATCTAAAGTCACTCGCTTATTCTGAATATTTGACAATGAGTTGTTACTCCAAGACCAACTGTTCAAAGGATACTTCCATACGTGCACATGTCAAAAAAAAAAAGTCACCCCTCCTGAAGGCCATCTAAGACGGACTCTATAATCCGATTTTTCCCATACAGGGCACCTGAGACATAGTTAACTTTTTCTTGGTGACTGAGGCTTCCTCTAAGAATTCAGGTCTCTAATTTCAGTCCTGGCTTTGCCATGAGCTAGCCTGTGACCTTGGGCGAGTAACTGAACTCCACTGGGGCTGAATTTCTTCACCTGCAAAACGAAGGGATCGGGTCAGAGGATAACTGTTGCTTCACGGCTGTCAACGTTAGGAGTCGAACAAAGACCACAGGAATCATCGATTGTTGCCCGTGCTAACCGAAAGCGTTCTTCTTAGGGACTGTTGAGTTATAAGAATATTGCCTGGACCCTACAGATAGCCCCACCCGTTGGGCCAAAGTCACTTATAGTTGACCCTTGAACAACACAGGTTTGAAGTACACGGGTCCACTTCTATGGGGTTTTATTTATTTTTTGTAGTACTAGAAGTGTACTTTCTCTTCCTTGTGACCTTCTTAATAACACTTTCTTTCCTCAGGCTTACTTTATTGTAACACTGTATGTAATACACAGGCAAAATCTGTGATAACTGTGTTATCAGGAAAAGTTCAAGAGTAGGCTATTGGTAGTTAAGTTTTGGGGGGGAGTCAAAAGCTATATTCAGATTTTTGATTGTGTGTGCATGCTGTTCAAGGGTTACCTGTACTTCTCTTCATCTCTTCCCTATTCCACCAGCTGTTCATTCTCCCTATCAGCCTCCAGTGGACATAAACTGCTTTAGTTGACAAATCTAAGTAATGGTCTGCTTTGCTCAGGTTCTCTCCAGCAAAGCAAAGTGCACGGGCTTTGTGATACCATCTGGCACCCAGTGGGCTTTATCTCTTCTTGCTCAAAGTGATACTCGACCATGGCCATAAGACTGACTCCCCAGTTAAGGTCCGGGGAAGACTAAGAATGCATTCTTGTAACTTGTACATTCTTTGAGTTCTAAAGACACCCTGCTTTATGGGGGTGGGGGGAGTGTTTGAAGCAAAAATGACAACAGAAAATAAACCAATTTCCTTCTGACTGGAGCAAATGTTACGTGCGTTACCCCTCTATAGGAACCCCCTTCCTGGGTTTCCTGTCCTCACCTCAGTTGTTGCTTTTCTAAGCCTTCTGTTGTATAACTTTTCTTTGCGTAAGATACATTTTCCAAGTCACTCTGTGAAGCCAAAGAGTGGATCAGAGTAGGAGGAAGGAGATACCATTAGTGGTTTCCTATATTTACTGCTTTCCCAGTTTATCTTCCCTTCTTAGTCCCATGAAAAATGATTAGTAGAAAAAAAATGCTTCTTAGCAATTGTAAATACAGTCCCTAAAACACTATTTTTAAGCTGCTAACAAGCATGAAAATATGCATTAAACCACATGCTTATTAGTACCTCGAAGAATTCAGGAAAATTCCCCTCTCTAAAAACCAAATTGAAACACAGAATGTGGTAAGAACTGAAATCTACTTCTTCGCCTTGCACTCTTTGGAGTGGGTTTCATGGGCACCGAGGCAGGACTCCATATCCTGAGCACAGGCCAATTGTTGGCTCTCTCTCACCCTCGGTTTCACAACGTTAGTAAGAAAGGAGGTGGTTACAAAGGAATGGGAGCCGGTGAGCCTGGCAGAGTGGCTGTAAACTGGACAAATGGAAGACAGGGAAATCCTGTGAAATCAGAAAACTAAGGATGGATATCTGAAGCTTTGCCAAATGGGTCCCAGTCCTGTGGAAAGGGGGTTGAAGGTGTGGGTGGTATATCTTTGGGGAGGCAATCAAGACAGAAGAGGTTTGGTTTTGTTTTTCACGTAGGCTCCTAGCGCGGCCCAGCGTGGAGCCCAATACGGGGCTTGAACTCATGACCCTGAGTTGAGATCAAGACCTGAGCTGAGATCAAGAGTGGGACGCTTAACCAACTGAACCCCCCAGGCGCCCCAAGACAGAAGAGTTAAAAGAAGACTACTGCATGAGATCTCTGAGAAATGAGAATAAAAGCAACTCCCCGCCTCCCCTCCCCCCGCCAGCCTTTAAATCTCCAGGTGCTGCTGTTTATTCAGGCCTAAGCTCTGAGTATTATTTTCTGTTTTCAAGTTAGCTTTACACCGCACAACATTAATCTCAGAATCTACTCTTCCAAGCATTACACAAGGTGATGACTTATAGGGAAACAAACAAACAAAAAAAAATCCTTTCCTGTGCGCGAGCTTGGGTTCCTCCGCTCACAGTGCCACATTTAAGGGTGCTTTGTTTGAGGGGATGATTAGAGTGGCGCCCTGGGTGCTGACTACAGAGGAGCTATTTGTACCGCCCGAGTCTGGGCACTGCATTATATTAAAACTTCCATTTTCGGGTATGTAGTGACTAAAAATTCTCTCCTAGTTTAAACTTGGCATCAACCATATATCTCAGCAGAAGCAAGATTATTGAGTATAGAACCACAGGAACCCGGCGTTTTTCTTTTATACACGCACAGGAAACAACAGACCCAGCCATAGCATCTAGGGCTCCTCCATTCTCACATCGAAATTTCGAGCACTGTGGGTTCTTTCCCAAAGTATAATCAGGAGGCTGCTGTGACTGGATTAAATTAAATCAGATGTGAAAGGCCACTGTCTCTTGCGTTAATAGATCCCAAATTTTCTAGAAGGAGAATGAAATACATTTCACCTTTTTTAGAAGAGGCAGAAAATGATGAAGCCCTTTCTGCTTCAGAAAATAGCACTTCTGGGCCTCTACAGCTCTTCCATTTCCAATAGTCCACCAGCTGAAAATGAATTTACCTAGAGCATGCCTCTGCCTTACTGACAATTGAGAGCCAGGAAGCACAGATGGCACCCCAAAGGGAGCAGGTCCATGGAGTCACGGGAGAGGTAGAGCCCAGGCGAAAAAGTGAGGATGAGTTGATCTAAATTTATCACCACTCAGGGCACAAGATCATGTACAGGCAGTTCGACACCAATCTCTATATAGTCCTGTCCTACTGACATGTCCCTATTTCACCCATCGCTGGAAGAGCCATGTTCTGTGGATTAAAAAACCCAAATTAATTCGGTATCATTAATTACATATCACCTTAGAAAACTTTTAACCCTTTTACTCTCGTATGTAAACAAAGCAGTGTGCACAAAGTCTTAACACTATTTCTCTAAATTATAAAAGAAATAACATTTCTGAATGTTAATTTTGTTGGATATCTACTATTTGCCTGGCACTGTGTGAAGAGTTTTACGTGCATTATCATATTGAACCCTTAAAAAGAAAGAGAACCTTAACCTTAACCTTGCTATTGTTCCCATTTTACAGAAGAAGAAAGCTTTTGAGAAATTATTTGCCTAAGATCATAAAACTTGTAAATAACAGCAGCAATATAGCTTACTAAGGTAGTACTCATATATTTTCTCCCATTAAAAAAAGGCTGAGGATCTGTTCCCGTAAAAAGTTGTTAGATGTTCCTGAGAATTGGAACCAAGTGGGTCTGCAGATCTGGCCACCAGAACAGAGTTCTCAACCTCTTCTTGGACACAAAGTGTTTAAATGGTTACTCTGCTCAGCCAATCACTCAGCTATCCCCAAGCCATCTTCTGCCTTAGGGGAAGAAGATGAACAAAATTTCAAGACTTAAATAAAAGTTTAATATAATTTTGCTAAGAAAATCAAACTTTATCTTCAATGCTCATGATTTTGGAATAATTTCATGGAAAGAAAGATAAAGTTTTGACATAACTTGGAAGACAGGGTAATTTTTATAAACACAATGAATTACATGTAAGTTTGGCTAGGCAGTTTTGGAGGCTCGACAAGCAGCCTAAGATTCCAAAAAAAACCCCAAAAAACCCCAGCAATCTGGTGGTCTCATAATTTCCCATTATCAAAACTACTCTCCCATAAATCTGAATCCAATCCAAGAATTATGTCAATAGCTGGTTGTTTCAGATTAGGTTTCTGATATAGTAAGAGAACTATGTAAGGTGCCAATATGCTTAAAAAATATTCTAAACATGTTCAGGTCAGATGAAGTTAACAGTATTTAATGCTACAAGCATGGAATAGTCTTGTGCCTGAGATCCAGCATCCTGGATACAGTATGTGTAAGTAGGTACTGTACTCTATCTCCCCCCTGCTGGCAGACCCTTGTCACTAAAAACGATGAGCTTCTTTGAGACTATATGAGACTATATCACACATCCTCAGCAAGTATCTCCGGGGCTGGAAAGCAGTTAAGATCCAACCATGAGAGAAACTGGAAAGAGTAAGGGAATAAAAAAATTTTCATTATTCCAAAACCCATCTCATTTCCCAAAGTGCTGCGTAGGTGCCGACTTTCTTAAAGAGCCCTGCAAAATCTTGCTTCTCCAAAAAATACACCCATCTGGAACTGAGACGAGGTGAGGTCAACGACTGGTATTATCAACAACCATAGCTGACTCGGGTTCGCTCCTAATCTCGTGCGGGCCAACCCTCACCACGAGGGTGAAAACAGGAGAGATGGAGGAAGGGAATGAAGGAGAGAAAAGGAGAAAGGGGAGAGACCTCCGGGCCACACTTCTTTCCAGTATCGACAAAAAGAGAAGCCGCATACTGACCTAAATCATCTCTCAAAGGCGCTTTATAAATTGCAGGGACAAAGGGAGGGGGTGGCGGGTGGCCTGGGAATCCTGCAGACACCCTACCCTCTGACCCGCCCCCCTCCCCCTCCAGCACAAGGGAAGGAAGACAGAAAACAGAGCTTCAACTCGGCCATTGGCGAGAAGCCCCCCCCCCCGCTTCCCGATCGCCCATCCATCGGCCCCCCAGAGAAAAAATACGCGTAAACACCGCACCCACCCCCTGGGGCGGACACTCCCGGCCCGAGGTTCCCAGCACCCGAGGCCGGGGCATTTACTTAGTTAGATTTTTCTTGCTTACTCATTTCCCTCAAGCACCCAACCCCCCGTTCCCACTCCAAAACCCCGCTCAACCGCCTACCCCCACGGCTTCAGCCCCCAACAGAAGCCGGCGCCCCCGGGCCGTCCCGGTCACTAACCTGCTGCTGTAAGGGCATTTCCGAAACCAGCCTGGCTCCGGGGGAGGTGGGGGGGCCGCTGGAGAGGGGGCCCGGAGGGCCGAGCAGACCGGCGGCGCCGGGCGAGGGCGGGCGCCCGTGGCGGGGGCGAGGGAGCGCAGGGGGCGGGTGGCCGCGCCGGGGGCGGGTGCGAGGGCGCCGGGACCGTCCCAGGCCAGGGAGCCGGCGAGCAGGAGGAAGTGGGTGCCCCCCTCTCCCCCTCCAGCGCCCCCTCCCGCCGCCGCCTCCTCCCCAGTCACAGGCGCGTCCTCCGCGCACGTGTGCGAAACGTCACCGGCGGGTCCCGGGGAGAGGGACAGACCCAGGCGGCGGGACGGGAGCACGGCTGCCCCCGCCCTCCGTCGCCGCGGGGCGGGGAGGGGGACAGGGCGGGGAAGGAAGGGGCAAAGGGAGAGGCGGGTCAAGGGCAGGCCCGGGGCCGGCGCGAAAGGCCCGGGCGCTCGGGCCACGCGGGCGCCGCGGCTGCGGCCGCCGGGATGCGCCCAGGCTGGGGCGCCTGCCGCGAGCCCCTCACCCCCAGACAGCCCACGCCCCAGCTCGCCCCGGCTTCCAGCCCCACCTTCCCCGCCACCTCTCTCCGCCTCCCCCGGCCCCTTTGTTGCCGGGGGTTGCAGATCCCAAAATGTGTCAAGCGCGGCATGGCAGAGCCCCTGCGCCCCGAGCACGCCTTAGGGACCCCCGGCAGCCGACGGGCCTCCGAGGCCGGCGAGGGGCGAGCACCCCAACAGCCCCCCCCGGTTTCCAGCCCCCGGAGTCCCCCACTCCCCAGTTCACTACTCCCTCCCCCACCCCCTTCTCCATCCGGGGCGTGACCCCTTCCTACGCCCGAGAAAGAGGAAGCTTCGAGTTGAAGGGGAGGGGAGGGTGGGGGTAGGGAAAAGTGCAGGAAAAGAAGGGGGGGCCGCGAAAAGTTTCGGAGTGTCGGAAGTGGTCCGCGCCAAGGCAAGCCCCCCTGCCCCGCGCGCCTGGCGGAGCCCCCCGGCCCTCCGGGCGCAGGGGGTGAGGGGGAGCGCACAAGTCTAACAATAAAGCCCAGCCCGAGGGGCAGCCGCCGAGGCCCACGACGCTCGGCCCCGCGCCGTCCCGGGGCGGCCCGCAGCGCGCCCACCACCCCGCGCCGTGCGAGCCCACCTCCCGCCCGGGCTGGGGACGGTGGGAACCGGAGGGCATTACCGGAGGGCCGCCGCCGCCGCCGCTGCCGCCGCGTCCCAGCGCTGGTGGCTGCTGCAGCAGCCCGGCTCTGCTGGAGGGTCCGTGCGGCGTGGTGTAGAGGAGGCTGCCGGCGGTCTGCTCCGCGCCGGGGGCACTGGGGAGGAGGGGGCCGGCGGCGACGGCGCCGCTTTGGAGGGAGGAGGAACAGGAGGTGGTGGAAGTGTTCGTGGTGAGGATCTGGATGTACGCGCCCGGGGCTGCGGCGGCGGCGGCGGCGGCGGCGGCGGGGAAGCCGGGGCTGGCTAGCAGTGCCCTTTTGTCCATGGAGGCTGCAGCGGCGGCGGCGACAGCCGCCCCCTCCCCACCCCCGGCGGTCACCAGGTACTGCTCCAGGGCGGGCTGGATCCCCTTTCTCATCTCTCGCTCCTGCTCTTTTTATTGCTATGGTATTTTAATGTATTGTTTTCAATTTCTTTATTATTTGCAGTCGGAGTTTCCAAGTCTCTCCTCCTTCTCTCCTCCCCGCCCGGCGCCTCCGAGCCCCTTCTCTCTCTTTTCTTATTATTTTTCCGCACCGCACGGGCCCCGGGGGCCAAAAATAATCGGGGCTCTGGAGAGAGGAGGGTCCCGGCCGCACGGATATCGGGCCCCGAGGGGGGATGGAGGCGTCGGGGGCGGCCGATGCAACGGATTGCGAGGCGGCGGCGGCAGCCCGGGTGCTGCGGCCGGCAGCTGAAAAATGGCTCCAGGAAGCTGCTGCTGACAATGAATGAAGGGATACGGTTTACGCGCCAAGGTCCTCCCGCGAAACTCAGATTTCCCGCCGGCTTTTCAAACCATATTTGCATATCCCCGCCCTTCAACCCGCCGAGGACCGTTCCCACAGCCCATTGGGCCTCTGCCTCCTTACTTAAGTCCCAATCGTGGCGCAGGGCCGCGACTTGCCGGTTTCCATTGGCTACCGTGCATCATGGTTACCGGGGCGACAGGGCCTCTATTTGCATAGGCCTCCTTGATTGGCTGAGGGAGAGCAGGGTTCTTAGGAGGTGGGGCAAAGCCCTTCCTTCTCTCCCACGGAAGACCACGCCTTGTCCAAGCTCCGCCCGGTCCCCGCCCGCACGCCGGGCGGGGGCTGCTGACCTGGGCAGGCGCTGAGCGCCCCGCGGACTCAGTGTCCGTCTAGCCTGGAGCGCAAGTTTCGCTTTTAGAAATTGTCAAGGTGACCAAGGGGACACTTGCGGGAATTCACTTTCCTTTGGCCAGTCAGTGTGATAGATGTACACGAGCTGCAGATTCTCCCACATGTGCTCCAAAGGCAAGCTGGACCATGCGGACGATGCCTGGCGGGTGGGAACTGAGCCCTTTAAATCGTGGGTTTCTCTTTTCCTGAAATCCAACCAATGCCGCGGCGAGAGCTGATCCCGAGGCCCAGGCTGATAGACAGAAGCATGTGGGCAGACGGGATCGTGGGGGCAGAAGGTTCGACTGACGCGATTGCGGGCACCACTTTAGTTAGCATTCCAGATCATTCCTGGTAGCTTCATTATTAGCCTGGATGGGGTTTAAGTAAAAATGAACTCTGGAACGTTTGGGGTGAAAGCTCACCACGAGTATTGGCAGCGCCCCCACCACCACCCCCCCACCCCCACTGGCCAGAAGCACCCAGGGCAGTTAATCAGGGCTAACTTAGGACTGATCTGCGGGTTTCTAATCCGCCAAACAGTAATCCGAAGAAGTACACGCTTCCCACGATGACGTCTTGCTCCCAGCAAACGCCGCACGCCCAGGCACCAGCGCTTTACAGTCTCGGTTTCCTACCAAGTTCTCCGGCTGAAAGCAAACGCGACGATCCAGACTCATTCCAAAACATTTTAAACGACTTTTTTTTTTTTTTTTGCTTCAGTAAACCAGAAATTGTCACCAGAAGTCTATTAAATTATTGTCAAATCGACTTCTGTATTGATGCAACTCTGTTCATGGGTCTTAAAAAAATTGATTGCTTCTGTGAGACTGAACAGGAAAAGGAATGTGGGGAAAGGTGTACGTGTCAGTCGTCATTTACAATTCCGGTCACCGAGAATTGTACAAAATAGCCGCTAAGCGGGTGTTCATAGGGTGATGAGGATTGCGATTCTTCATGCCCTGCTGCAAAACTTTGTTGTTATTGTTATTAACAATGATTTCCAAAAAATTCCTATACTCAGTATTATGAAAGGCCTGGCCAGATCTGTCAGTTGAGGCTCGGACTCCCTAATACTTCAGTCCTGTTAACCTAGTGTGAAACAGGACGAGCTAAAAGTACTGTTAAACCTGGCACCAGGCTCAGGAATGTTTTGGTCTTATATGCAAGCTGGTTGGGGACGCATGGCCTAGTCCCCAAACACTCTATCATAAAACTGACACTCTCTTTAGGGCAGATTAGGTGGTATTCGGAGGGCATCAGTTCTAGTTGGACTAGAGGCATACTGTATAAGCAGTTTCCTTGATCTTGTTCCATCGATGCTACTTTCCACCGTGGGTCACTACTGAGAACCCTCCTACCGTTAACTCCTTGGATATTACCACCCTTAGAACATCACGGGCAGCATGGTTTTGGTGGTGACCATGAGGGTTGTGCCCGAGTCATGAGAGACCTGCATTTTTAAGATTAGAGACAAGCCCAGGATTTGGAACTGTGTACAAAATCCCGGCTAGATCTCCCCGCGAGTGATTTACATTAAGATGAATATGACCGTCACATACTTATTCTACTTTAGCCAAGTTATATTTTCAATGTAGGGTATTTGGTAGAAAGCAAATGTTTTGACATTTTATGTCTTCTGACAGAAAGTAAGACGCTAAAATTTGAGGTAGGCTATTGATTTGTGGAGAGGCAGCATGTTCTAGTAGAAAGATAATGGGTTTTGAGCCACTTGCTAGTTATATAACTTTAATCTTTAAAAGCCTGCTTTCTCATACATTCAGTGGGAAGTCATATTGCAATGCCCATATTACAAGGTCATGATGAAAAGGGGCAATAATAAATGTAAAGTGCCGGGCATATAGCATAGCAGGTGCTCAATAAGTGGTAGCTATTTATGATTCTGTTTATTCGTGTGATTGTGCTTTGTAGCTCTGCGTAGTCCAATCTGACTCCCAGCCTCAAATCTTCCCAACTGCCCGTGGATGTCCACTTGCTATGGCAGCTTAGCTTTGTCCCAGAGTAGGAACACAGTGATGTCCTGGTTAGTAGGGATTCTAGAAAACTGACTCAGAAGTGCAGGGTAATGAAGTCCTCGATCCTGCTCATCCCACTCCCATCTAATCTGTTAGTGGCTCCTGGCTGGTTCCTGACTCCGAGCCTTCCTGTCCTTCCCTGGAAGGTTAGACTGATCTAGCCCTAGAGCCAGATTGCTCTTGCCAATGACCACCCCCTTTCTCTTGCTATGACAGTGGCCCAGGCAGCTAGTTGTTACAAAATGGGCCTGTATAGTTAGAGTGGTGGCCCCTCAAAAAAACATGTCCTTGTCCTTATCCCTAGAACCTATAGTGTGAACTTTTGTGGAAAAAGGATCTTTGCAGATGTAATTAAGTCGAGGATCTTAAGACAAGATCCTTCTGAATTACCTAGGTGAGCCCTAAATCCAATGAAAAATATCCTTATAAGAGACACCCGAGGAAAGACACAGAGGAGAGGCTTCGTTGAAGATGCAGGCAGGGGTTGGAGTGAGCAGCTGAAAGTCAAGAAATGCCAATAGCCACCAGAAGCCAGAAGAGGCACGGAGTAGAATCTTCCATAAAGCCTCTGGAGGGAGCAGAGCCCTGCCAACACCTAGATTTAGGACTTCTGGCCTCTAGACCTGTGATAGAATAAATTTCTGTTGTTTTGAGCTACCCACTTTGCGGTAATTTATTGTGGCAGCCCTGGGGGACTAATTCAGTCTGCTGGCCTGCCTACCTGAATCTCAAACCTCTTCGCTGCTACTCACCTTGTTTTGTGCTGTTGCTAAGAGACCATTCCTTGCTGGGTGCCAATGACACTGATTGTCAGCCCGGGCTAGAGCCCCTGTTGAAGACTTTTCAAAGCATGACTTGTTGCAGACTTACCTAAGGAGTTCGTAAAAATGCAGATTCCTGAGCTCTCCCCAGTCCTAACAAGCCGGAATCCTTTGAGGCGGAGCCCAAGCATCTTATTTAACAAGTCCCTGCAGGTTAATTTCTTCAAGCACTAAAGACTGAGAGCCAGAGTCAGCTGTATGACTTTGGACTTCTTCGCATTATTTCCTATTCTAGCTCCAGCTGGAGTTGCCCCTCCTGTGCCTAAATGCCTCGATGGGTGTTTCTCATCCTCCTGCCCCTTCTCATCCTGCCAGGTAACATAACAAGCTCGGAATTCCTATTTACTCATGTACACACGCACACACACACACACACGTACTCTATATATATATGTATATATATGTATATACATATATATATATATATAAAGCTGGATATTGTAATCTTCTCTAGAAGTCTTCATTTTCAATTTCAAAATAAAATTTTGCCAACATCCATCAGACCAATATAAATAATTCCTAAGAAACAGTACTCTTAAGCAGTTTTGTGGCAATTCAATATTAAATCTTCAGATAGAGAAATCGTAGGCTCAGGACACTACAGAAACTGCTCATAAGCCCAGAAAGTCTTTGGAACAGCGAAAAGTTTAAATTGTGCCTCTAATTCCGGTTCAGCCAAATCCGGTTGGCACATTGGATTTAGAGTATATAGCTTTAAAATGTGAGGGTGGAGAAGACTAGTTTAAGAATTTAAGGCTTTTGTAGTGCAATTCAGTTAGTTGCCCACATCGAAATAACATTCTCTGTTTTATCTTCCTGGTTAGGAAGAGCATGTCCTTAAGCTATTACCACATCACACACTAATAATGAAATTTCTAGGTGCTTATCCTAGAAAATTGACCATTATAGTTATTATAGATTGTGGTTTAGATACCCGAGTAGAGTTTCTTGTCTTCAGCTCTTTGTCCAGGAAGGTACTGTTTGGATAGAGCTCTTGTGTTTTTATTATTTATTTATTTAAGATTTTATTTATTCATTTGAGAGACAGAGAGTGTGTGAGTGGGAGGGGCAGAGGAAGAGGGAGAAAGAATCAGAAGCAAATTCTGCACTGAGTGCAGAGCCCGACTCTGGGCTCAACCCCACAACTGGGAGGTCACGACCTGAGGTGAAACCAAGAGTCAGACGCTTAATGGACTGAGCCACCCAGCTGCCCCTTGTGTTTTTAAATAAATCTAGGATGAACTTCTGGCACAGTGCATGGCTCTCAAACACTTCTACCGAATCTGCATCTCTGATTGGAGTTCAGGAATGTGCCTTATTATAAACAGGGTAATTGTGATGCAGGCACTCCACAGAACACACTTGGAGAAACATCCACAGGCGTCCATCCATGACCTAGCAATCTCTGCCCTATAAACTGGCTTCTTAGGCAACTACCTAACATCGACCTGAAGTACCTTTCGTCATGCTCCATCCTGATCACAGTCCCCGGCCTCCTACCAAAAGTTAACCATCAGCCTGATATTTTTAGTCTTCACTTCCCTGTATTTTTTTTAAAGTTTCATCACCCAAATATGCATCTTTAGAAACAATAGTTTCATCTTGCCCATTTAAAGAAAATGTTGATATGCCTTTTAAGTCTCTTTTAATCTATGGTTCCTCACTCATCCTTTTATTTTCCTTACAATTTATTTCGAAGCAGGGAGTGGGTTGAATGGTGGCCCCTCCCACAAGATACGTCCACTGGGACCTTTGATTTTGACCTTATTTAGAAAAATGGTCTTTGCAGAATAATTAAGGTAAGGATCTCGAGATGACCTTGGATTAGGATGAGCCCTAAATCCAATGTCAGTTATTTTATAAGAGAAGAGGAGAAGAGAAATGTAGAGGAGATAATGGGAGCAGAGGCAGAGAATGAAGTGATGTGTCCCCAAACCAAGGCACACCAAGGATTGCCCGTAGTCACCGGAAGCTGGGAGAGGGACATGGAGCAGATTCTCCCTCAGGAGCCTCCAGAAGGAAACAACCCTGCCGCCATCTTGATTTCAGAGTTCTGGCCTCCAGAACTGGGAGAGAAAGAATTTCTGTTGTTTTAAGCCTCCTCATTTGTGGTCATTTGTTATAACAGCTCCAGGAGCTCATTCAAAGAATTTGGGCCATTTACCCTCATGGCCTGAATTTGGCAGGCCCACTCATGGTGTAGTTAACGCTGCTGCTCTGTCCCCTGCATTTCCTGCAGATTTTGCAGTTGGATCCACGGTATGGACCAGACTCGGGTTTGATTCGTTTGGCAAACCCGAGGCATGCAATACCATTTTGTCCCTTGTTCTGTGATCTTAGCAATCATTCATGCTCCTTATTTTCTTTTTCCCACCATATTTGTCCTCAATACTTTTCCATATGTGAAATTTGTTTTCTTGGACTTGAGCGAGAAGGGTTCCTGTAAGCCTGTCTGTCTTCACAGAGCTCCATCCTTCATTGTTGTCATGAGGATGGAGGCTTACTTTCTGAGATTTCTGTGTTGTGTCCCCTCCATCCCTACTCCAGTCTAGTGTAGACCTTCCCTTTCCTTCTTCTGCCTTGTCCCTGTCCTGGTCAGTTTTTGTTTTTTGTTTTTGTTTGTTCTTGTTTTTGTTTTTTTAGAGAGAGAGAGCATGTGAGCGGGGTGGGAAGGGGTGTGGGAGAGGGAGAGAGAGAATTTTAAGCAGGCTCCATGCCCAGTGCAGAGCCCGACTTGGGGCTCACTCTCATGACCCTGAGATCATGACCTGAGCTGAAATCAAGAGTTGGACGCTTAACCGACTGAGCCACCCAGGTGCCCCTTACTTGGTCAGTTTTGATTCTATCCTAGCACTTCCTGCTTGGTGTCTCCTCATCTTAAAAGGGAACCCTGAGGGTTTTGGAGGCAGAGGCTAGACTGTTCCTGTCCCTCCAGACCATCCTACCACTGTCCTTGCTCTCACCTGCTCCTGGGGGGCAGAACCCCCCACAGTTTCAGCTGCCATTCCCATGCCACTCTGCTCACAGCCCTATGAGGCTCTGCTGGCTCTTTGGGGGTTCTCCTGATCATAGGTCCAATGGCACTACCCTGTTCTTTCTTTCTTTCCCAGGCACAGGTTCTGATACCCCACAGCTTTTATGGTAGTTGGTGGTCTGTTCCCTCTCATTTGTATTTTGGGACTCATGGAGTTACTCTGTCACCAAATTTTGTCATAAACATTGCTCATGGGGTTCTGGTTTTCCTATCTAGAAATCCTTTCTGTTTTCATATGGGGGTAAGGAGAGATTGAAGAACAAAGCTGCCTCATTGCCATCTTTGGATTTACCTTTTTCGTTAACATATAGTGTTATATTAGTTTCAGGTGTACAATATAGTGATTAAACAATCCCCATCACCTACTTCACCCATTCCCCCACCCCTCTCCCCTCTGGACACCACCAGTTTGTTCTCTATGATTAAAAGTCTATTTCTTGATTTCTCTCTCTTTTTATTTCCCCTTTGCTCATGTGTTTTGTTAAATTCCACATATGAATGCAATCAGAGGATATTTGTCTTTCTATGACCAACTTATTTCACTCAGCATTATGTTCTCTAGATCCATCCATGCTGTTGCAAAAGGCAAAATTTCACTCTTTTTTTTATGGCTGAATAATATGCCTTATATATATGTATATATGAATATATATATATTGCATCTTTTTTTAAAAGATGGATTTATTTATTTGAGAGAGAGAGAGAGAGAGAACATGAGCAGGGAGAGGGGCAGAGGGAGAGGGAAAGAAGTAGACTCTGCACTGAGCACAGAGCCTGACACAGGCTCGATCTCTCAACCTGGAGATCATGACCTGAGTCGAAGTCAAGAGTTGGACGCTAAACTGACTGAGCTGCCCAGATGCCCCTATACCACATCCTCTTTATCCATTCACATATCAGTGGACACTTGGGCTGCTTCCATTGTTTGGCTGTTGGGGATAATGCCGCTATTAACTTAGGGGTGCATGTATCACTTTAAATTGGGTCTTTTTGGTATTCTTTAGGTACATACCCTTACCTTTCCTTTTCATCAAATTTATTTTGAATCCACCACATTGGACTGTCATGAAAACAATGTAATGCAGGCACACATTTCTGTAAGCATGAAGGGAAAGGAACATTATAAGCTGTTTTCTTTCTAGGGTTATCAGATAGAACTTGAAAAAGTGAGCTGAGGAAGAGAAGCGGAGTCGAGATGCTAAACTTTACTTAGGCAGTGACTCCAATGAGATCTAGAAATAGGAGGAAGTGGAGGAACACAGCTACCTTTCCACACCGGGTAGTCTGGTTGTACCTCTTTCCTGTGGGTTTTAAATAGGGAATGTTGTTGTCAGAGCATCACAAATGG
This sequence comes from Mirounga leonina, assembly GCF_011800145.1. Classification (NCBI taxonomy): domain Eukaryota; kingdom Metazoa; phylum Chordata; class Mammalia; order Carnivora; family Phocidae; genus Mirounga; species Mirounga leonina. Next base: position 21,780,762 of record NW_023270709.1, on the reverse strand, counting down.
GTCTGTGGGTAGAAAATGACTTTTTCTTTCCCACCTTGGTTTCCTTGACAGCATTCCCTCTGGTTTCCCATTCTACCCTCCTGATTTTCCAGAACTCCTTGATAGCTTCCTTTTCTTCATTATTCTCTTAAAAATCTCTTTTCAACTTTTTCCTCCTCCTGTTCTATACATTCTCCCTGGACAGTATTTTTAAAATAATTATTATAGTAAAATGTATACAACACAATATTTATTGTTTTAACCACTTGTAAGTATACAATTCAGTGGCATCAGATACATACAATGTTGTGTAACCATCGCCACTATCTATACCCAAAGCTTTATAATTATCGCCAACAGAAACTCTGTACCCATTAAATAATAACTCCCCATCCCCCATGTCCCCCAGTCCCTGGTAATTCCCAGGGTCTTTGTCAATTTGACTACGCTAGGTGTTATGGAACCTGGACTGGATTGCCCGACGGAAGAACCAAGAGGCACCCGGAGATCTTGGGGGATAAGAGGTTTATTTAACACCGGCAGGCTCAGAGGAGAGTGGTCTCCAAAGGTCTGAGCCCCGAGCACAAACAAAGGGGGCAATTTATACACTTCTACTTCCGCATACTTGGCACTTTTGGCACGTGCGCAAAGCGGGGCAGGGAGAGGAGCCCGGATTGGTGCGCGTAGGAAGCAGAGCAGGGAGAAGAACCCGGAAGAGCCCCGGGGCAAGGACTGGGACTCTCCCGCTGACTCAGTCAGCCATCTTAGGACACAGATTTTCCTTATCATTCCCCCCCTCCTTTGATGCCCCTTTAAACACCTAGTTTAGAGGGCATCATCTTCATCTTCTAAGGGGCGATAGTGAGTAAGGAGTAACTGGAGTCTGATTTTAGCATTTTGAGTAGTGATAAACCTAGTAAGGTCATTAAGAATACAAGGACCAAATTCTATGAGGAAGAGCATTAGGAGGGGGCCGACGAGGGGGGTGAACCAAGGGAACCATTGTGAGAGGGTATCCCACCAAGTTGTCCGCTGGAGTGATTCCCACTGGCGATGTACTCGTTCCTGTAATCGGTTCAGAGTTTCTTGGATCACCCCCTGACTCATTAGCATAAAAACAACCATTCCTCCTGTAAGAAGAGGCAGAGCCCCCCTTGAGCAGCCGTGAGCAAGTTGAGCCCACGCCTGATTTGGAGGACCACTGAGGCCAGTGAATTGAGTTGGCACTGCAGGGCCAGGGCCGACTGAGTGAGGGCGGAAAAATCTGCCATGAGTTGTTGAGTTAACCCCTGGTACTGAACCTGAGACATCCAGATGCCAGTGGCACCGAGGGCAACACCTGATGCGGCCAGCAGGCTCACGATAAGAGAGATGGCCACAGGAGCTCTTCAAGGGAGGCTAGGAGGTCTCCATTTGAGTGGGGCATCGCTCCAGGGGAGGACTGAAAGATTGGGTAAGAGACTGACAAGCATGCATGATTGATCGCGTGGGGTGATGTAGATGTATACACCTTGATCACAAGCCAGAAAAGTGGTGTTAGGCACACAGACCTGACTGTCGCCCATGATGGGAGAGGAAGAGTTTCCATACAGCGGTACTGGAGCAAGAAAGGGATAATCTGAGGTCCCCGGTGCCGAGGTGGGAGGTGACACAGTGGACTGGTTGAGGATGACACCTAGGTATTGGATGGGACCGGGCTTTATACAGATCCAGCAGTCAGACGCTAGGGTGGATTCGAGTGGTTAAGAACTTGATGGGAGGTGTTAATCATACCTAACAGTTGAGCTATAGATGCTTGCTGCATGTGGATGGAGGACCTGGGGATGCGCCAGGGCGAGTTATTTTCCATCTGACTCTGGGGGTTGACTGTAAGGCTTGGAGTGAACATGGACTTAATCATAAATTTGGCCATGGGGTCCGTCCCCATAGGGTGATATTGGCCCAACAGGAGAATGATTCCTGTAGCCCATGATGTGGCATTGGGTTCTAAGACTGAGAGGATGAGCAGTATACAGTGATTGTTAGAGCAAGAGGATGGGGTGGCGTTGCATGACAAGGAAATCCAGATGTCACTGCGCTGTTTGAGGTGCCATCATCTGGTGGACCATCGTTCCATTCCCAGCCAAGTCACCACCCATGACTCACATCCCCAGGCTTGCAAGCAGAACTGAGGGCAGGTGTTCGGCTGTTGAGGTGTAGGGCCCCCACAGATGTAGATATCTACCAGCCAGTAACTTGAGTGAGGGCCGTGGTAGGAACACTGTCTATGAGGTTCCCAGGAGGTGTTGAGAAGCTGGCATCCATCAAAATAGAGGTTAACCTTCGGTGTGTGCACATCCCAGGTGGAAGAAGTCAGTGGGGGCGCTGGTGCGGGATTGAGGGGGATAAGTTGGAAAGTCCACTTGCCAGTAATGGTGATACGAGAGTTTGTCCCCCTTGCCAAGCCAGGCAAGCTAGAGGCAGTGCGGAGGAACAGCACACCAGGTAGCAGAAGCCCAGGACTGACTGGGGCCAGGAAAACTATGGTGAGGGCACATGGGTGGCTCAGTTGTTTAAGCGACTGCCTTCAGCTCAGGTCATGATCCTGGAGTCCCAGGATCAAGTCCCGCATCCAGCTCCCTGCTCAGTGGGGAGTCTGTTTCTCCCTCTGACCCTCCCCCTCTCATGCTCTCTCTCTCAAATAAATAAATAAAATCTTTAAAAAAAAAAAAGAAAGAAAAGAAAACTATGGTGAAATGCACTCAGGAGTAGACAGCAGAGGGCCAGTAAAAGTGGGATCTATGACCTTAGGTAGAGGGAGCCATCATGGCTAACCTGACAGCAGATGAAACCTGTGGACAAGTAAGTTCAGTAATACACCCTAGGGACACCCAATAACAATGACAATAGTAAGCCTCTGGGGGAATGTCCAGCCAGGAGGGGCAACAGTGTAGAGTCCGACTCCCAAGATGAGGGAAATCACACCAATGAGAGGCAGGGACCACGGTGAGCAGGTGTCCATCAGTCGGTGGGGTCTCATCGAAGGTGAAGCCAGAGTGGGTTTGTGAAATCTGGCTGGACTCTCCACTGGCATGGCTTCTGGTCCTAATGATGAGCTTTCTTCATTCTGGAGTGGTGGACCCACAAGGTGACACCTGAGACCTTGAGGACAGTAGGGGTGGTTAGAACAACAGTGTGGGGCCCTGTCCACTGTGGTTTGAGGGGGTCTTTCTTCCAATCTTTGACCCAAACTGAGTTCCCTGTCTGGAAGGAGTGTACCTGAGACTGTAAGGAGATTGGGGCCCTCTCAGTGGTGTACTTTTGTAATTTATTTAGGGTATAAAATAAATTTTATTTTATACCCTGAAGCTCCTCCTTTATCCCTTTATCTCCAACCTGATGCAAGTTTCCTGGAAGGCCATCCATATATTAATTCGAATGGGGAGAAACCTGATGTCCCGGGCATGCAGTGAGCACACAGGAGAGCTAGGGGTAGCAGATCCTGCCATAGGAGGTTAGTCCCCTGACAAAACTTAGCTAAGGTTCCCTTGAGGGTGTGATTCATTCGCTCTACTTTCCCTGAACTTTGGGGCTGGTAAGTGGTGTGGAGTCTCCAGGTGATGTTGAGAGATTTGATCAAGACCTGTACAATGTCTGCTACAAATGCAGGTCCATTGTCACTATGGATTGTTAATGGCAGGCTGAACTGGGGCATGATCTCCCACAAGAGGACTTTAGCTACTTCCCGGCTTTGCTCCGTCCTGGTCGGGAAGGCTTCGACCCACCCGGAGTATGTGCATACTATTACTAGGAGATATCTGAACTAGGAGATGTTCGGCTGCACATCTGTGGAGTCTACCTCTAGATCTTCGAAGGGGGTTGCTCCCATCCTCTGGACACCTGGCAGGGGCCGTGGTGCAGACCGAGCATTATTTTTAGCATATGTTATGCATCATTCCCTCCTTGCTCGGCACAGTGCTGGCAGCTGACTGATGTAGTAGTGCTTCTTGAGAAGGGCTCTAATGCAGTTTTTCCCAGATGAGTGAGTCGGTGGTGTTCCTTGACTAGATGCCCTCCAGTTGCTGTTAGAAGAAAGATGCACCCGTCTGGCATCATCCACCATCCCTTTTCAGTCAGGGTGGCCCCCTCAGCCATGGCCCATTCTTTCTCCTTTTCAGTGTAACTGGGTGGAGGGACTTCTTCTGGGGGTGTCAGCACCATGGTGAGGGAAGGGGCTCTGTCCGTGTCCTCACTGGCTGCGGTCTTGGCTGCCTCATCTGCCAGGTGATTTCCCTGCACTATGGGGTCGTCTCCTTTCTGGCTTCCCTTACAGTGCAGGATTGCTACTTCCTTTGGAAGCCAGACAGCTTTGAGGAGTCTCAGTATCTCCTCTTTGTTCTTGATAGCTTTTCCTGATGCAGTTAGGAGGCCCCTTTCCTTTAAATGGCTCCATGTAAATGTACAGTAGCGAAGGTGTGCCGAGAGTCAGTATAGATGTTGACTTGCTTGCCTTCACCGAGGCTGAGGGCTCGGACTAAGGCATATAATTCAGCCCGTTGAGCTCACCATCCAGCTGGTAATGTCTTAGCTTCTAGGACTTCAGTGGTTGTGGTTACTGCATAACCTGCTTTCTGGGCACCCTCTTGTAGGTAACTGCTGCCATCGCTGAACAGCATGAGCTCTGGATTCTTTACGGTCTGATCCTGCAGATCTGGATGGCTCGCGTAGACTTCATCAGTCACCTCGGAGCAGTCATGGTCTGGTTCCCCCTCTTCTGTGGGGAGAAAGGTTGCTGGATTTAATGTCCTTACTGTTTTGAGGGTGACCCATGGGTTTTTGCAGAGGAGCCCTTGGTATTGTGCTAGCCGAGAGTTGGGAAGGAAGCAGTGTCCCTGTGCGTTCATGAGGGACACAACTGCATGAGAGACCTGCCCCAGGGTAAGTTTGTCCACCTCCTTGATGAGTAGGATTGTGGCTGCCAGAGCCCTGAGGCACAGTGGCCATCCGCTGCCACAGGGTCCAGCTTCTTTGACAGGTAAGCAACTGGCCATTGCCAGGGTCCAACAGTCTGGGTGAGTACCCAGAGCATTATTTTTTCCTTTTCATGTACAGAGATCGAAGGGTTTTTCTACATCTGGTATGCCCAGGGCTGTGAAAGCAGCTTCTGCTTCCTCAGTCCAGGCAGGGGGTTCTCGATCTTGTCTGCCTAAGAGATCATAGAGGGGTCTTGCTATTGCCAAGAACCCAGGGATCCAGATGCAGCAGAATCCTGCAGCTCTCAGGAATTCTCATAGGCCTGTTTTCATCTGGGGCCATGGCAGGGAGACGATGACTTTCTTTCTCTCCGGCCCTAGTTCTCTCTTCCCTTGGGTGAGGAGGAAACCAATGTATTGGACCTACTGTTGGCAGATTTGTACCTTCTTCCATGAGACTCAGTATCCCGAGTCTGACAGGAGCTGTAGGAGAGCCTTTGTGTTTGTGTGCAGTCTTCTTGTGCATCACAGGCAAGGAGGAGGTCATCCACATACTGGAGGAGGGTGCATCATGTGGCCTCTCTTGGAAAGCTGGCCAGGTCCGCGGCCAGTGCTTCCCCAAAGAGGGTTGGTGAGTTTTTAAACCCCTGCGGGAGGCGCATCCAAGTCAGTTGCATCTGGCGCCCTGTATCAGGTTCAGACATTCAAAAGCAAATAGTGGCTGGCTCTGGCAAGCTAAGCGGAGGCAGAAGAAGGCATCCTTCAAATCTAGGCAAGTGAACCATCTGGCTGACCCTGGGATTTGGCAGAGGAGGGTGTATGGATTCGGGGCCAGTGGGTGCAGAAAGATGGTCACCTTGTTGATGACCCGCAGGTCTTGAACTGGTTGGTGTCCCCCTTCTGGCTTCTTGACTGGCAGGAGTGGGGTATTCCAGGCCAACTGGCACTCGACTAGAATACCTGCTTCTTTGAGTTTGGTCAGATGTTCTTGGATGCCGATCTTAGCTTCTTGTGGAAGGGGGGATTGCCTCTGCCTCTGAGGTTGGGCTCTTGGGATCAGTTCAACAATGATAGGGGCCCGATTCTGGGCTAGTCCAGGTGGGTGGCTAGCCCAGCCCATACTGCAGGGAAGGCAAGTCTGGACCCCGGCGGGCTACTTGGTTGGGCCTGGGCACAGAATAGCTCCATTATTCTTCCCTTGGCATGGTAACTGCTAGTATTTGAGACCCCGTCTCCTCTTGCCTTGGGTTTAATCAGAGGCTAGTGTGTCCAGTGGGCTCAAAGGTGATCTGAGCCCTAAGCTTGGAGAGTATGTCTTGGCCCAGGAGAGGGATGGGGCAATCAAGCAGATAAAGGAATTCATATCAGACTTTGTAGCCCCCAAGTTCGCATCGGCAAGCCTGGCAAAAGGGCTGTTATATCGCCCACGTCCCAGTGCCCCCGAGGATGGTTGCAGTCCTTTTGCTGAAAAGTGCCACTGGGGACGTGACAACAGAGTGCTCAGCCCCAGTATCAACCATAAAAGTCATGGTTGGCCCCTCACCTTCATTTTGACCATGGGCTCATGGGGGCCAAGGAGGAAAGAGCCCAGTCCCCCTCAGTCTGAGTCCATTCCTGCAAGGCCTCTGAGGTCCTTCTCTTGGGGTTCTTCCTTGTAGAGGCTGGACTTTTGAGGCTTTCCCCAGTTGGGACATTCGTTTTTCCAATGTCCTTTCTCTTTATAGTAGGCACATTGATCCCTTGCCAAGGGGGTTCTGGGCTTCCCCCTTTTCTGTGGTTGGGGTCTCCCTATCTTTGTGTTGTCATTTTCTTTGAGGGTGGTGGCGAGAAAGCTGACTTTCTTTTTCATCTTTTTGTTGGCTTCCCATTTGGCTGCGACCTCCCTGTTCATGTAGACCTTATTGGCAATTTCTATTAGTTGGGTGATGTTCATCCCAGCAAAACCCTCTAGTTTCTGAAGTTTTTTCTGATGTCTGGGGTGGCCTAAGCCATGAAGGAGGTGTTTACCATCTGTTGGCTTTCCTGTGCCTCGGGGTCAGATGGAGTGTATATCCTGTAGGCTTCACATAGTCTTTCATTGTAGTCCCCGGGGGACCCCCCCCCCTGGTTGTTGAGTGACCGAGGATACCTTAGTCATGTTCATGGGTTTCTTAGCTCCTGCCCAGATTCCCCGGAGGAGGGCCTTCTGGTACCAGCGGATGTAGGCCTGTCCCTCAGTTGTGGTGAAGTCCCATGCTGGGCGCTCTTCAGGTGAGGCTGTATTAGCCCAGGTAGCAGAGTCAATGACTCCTGCTGGTGCGTGCTCTTCCAGGTACTGCCATGCACCTTTCATTATTCTCCTTCTTTCCTCTGTGTTAACCAGGGTGCGGAGTAACTGTTGGCAGTCTTCCCAGGTTGGCCGATGAGTCTGGAAGAGGGATTCCCTGAGGTCTACCATAGCCTGTGGCTTCTCAGAGTAGGATGGGGTGTTATGTTTCCAGTTGAGGAGGTCGGTTGTGGAGAAGGGCTAATAATACATCATGGAATGACCAGGTTGGACCATCCCATCTTCATTGTGCCTCTCGGGTTCCCGCATCTCTCCTACCAGCATTTGGAGGGCGCTTGTGCCCAGCCTGGGGTGCAGCCTCGCTACTGGTCCTGGAGAAAGTGGATCTTTTGGTCCTGGGGGTGCTGGTGGATCCTCTGGGCCTGGGGATGCTGGTGAAACTGATAGCGGCGGGGTGTCTGGAGCTGAAGGGCCAGGTGTCGGCGGTCTTGGGGGTACATACAGTGGGGGCAGGGTCGGTTCGTCCTCAGGTTCTCTGGCTAGGATTTGTGGAGACTGGGGCTTTTGCTGATTTTCTTTAGGTTGCTTGGATGAGGCAATTAAGACTCTGGCCTGTCCCTGCCTATTGCAAGTGAATCGCACCCAGGGGGGAAGGGTCTGAGCAATTCCTAGCCAGGAGTCAATGTACAGAAACTGGTCAGGGTGTCCTGGTTCTCCTGTTATAACCTGCCATACTCGACAAATCGTTGGGACATCCAATGTCCCTTCTGAAGGCCACCTGACATCAAAGGTGGGCCATTCCAATTCATATAGGGTTCTCAATTTGCCGGGGTTCATTCTGACTCCATAGTCTCCCGAAAACCCCTTCTTGAAATTTTTGATCATGGTCTCTAGAACCGTAGGTTTACTCTGCCCTGACCCCATGGTGATGTCCCTGTGTGCAGTGGCACAGAGACAGACAAAGCGGGGGGTGCCGTCTGAGGTGAGGAGACCAATCAGATGCCCGTCTGGCTGTGTCCCAAAGGAGCTTAGGTGAGGCTTAGCCGTAGCGGTCTCAGCGTTGTGACTTATGATCGGAAACTATTCCGATGCTGCCATAGACTGTATGCTGTTCACCACGGAATCGCAGATGGGCCCACTCAGACTCCGTAGGCTTCTGGGGACCTTAAGGGTGCCCGCCCGTGGAGTCACAGAATCAGTCCGCTTGGGCAAGCCAGGTCAGACTGCACATTCACTCACACATTCACACTCCAGAAGTTATTACATTCCCTCCCTGGGAATCCCCACCTGGGAGACCTCTAAGAGGTCTCTGGGAGGTGATCAGGCTCCCCTTCCACCCCAGTGGGGATGGGCCTGTCTGGGTCCTGGGGCCCCAGGCCTTACCGGAATCCGACGTCAGGACCGGGTCCTCACCTGCCAAGTCTCCTCAGGGCCAGCCCAAGGTGATCGGGGGCGGGGGGGGGACTGCCAAAAAGTAGGTTGGGTGTGCCTTTTCCGTTACAATCCCTTGTTCCATCTCCACCTGCTGTTACCCCCAGACTGGTGGCAACAATGGGCCAGCATGGTTGGGTTTCCCCATCAGGGAACCAAATGTTACAGAACCTGGATTGGATCGCCCAACGGAAGAACCAAGCAGCACCTGGAGATCTTGGAGGACAGGAGGTTTATTTAACGCTGGCGGGCTTAGAGGAGAGTGGTCTCCAAAGATCTGAGCCCCAAGCACAAACAAAGGGGGCAATTTATACACTTCTACTTCCACATACTTGGCACTTTTGGCACGTGCACGAAGCGGGGCAGGGAAAGGAACGCGGATTGGTGCTCGCGGGAAGCAGAGCAGGGAGAAGAACCCAGAAGAGCCCCGGGGCAAGGACTGGGACTCTCTTGCTGGCTCGGTCGGCCATCTTAGGACACAGATTTTCCTTATCATAGGTACCTCATACAAGTGGAATTATATAATGTTTGTCCTGGGTCTGGCTTATTTCACTTAGCATAATGTTTTCAAAGTCCATCCGTGTTGTAAGAGGGACCAAAATTTCATTCCTTTTCATAGGCCAAATAATATTCCATTGGATGTATATACCACATTTTGTTTATCCATTCATCTATTGATGGACTCTTGGGTTGCTTCCACCTTTTAGAGATGGTAAATAATGTTGCCATGATGTTAGTCTACAAATATCTGTTCAGGTCCCTGCTTTCAGTACTTTGGGGGTACATACCTAGTAGTGGAATTTCTGAGTCCTATGGTCATTCTATGTTTAACTTTCTGGGGGGCTTCCTGGACAGTCTTGACTTTAACTGTAACTTCAACTTCAGACTAGATGGTGTTGTCCAATAGAACATTCTGCAATGATGGAAATGGTCTATAATTCTGTACTGTCAGATATAGTAGCATTAGCTACATATGGCTAATGATCACATGAAGCGTAGCTAGTGTGATGAATAAATTGACTTTTTAATATTTATTTACTTGTTTTGCAACACAGTATTATTAACTATAGTCACCATGCCCTACATTGCATCCCCATGACTTTATTGTATACCTGGAAATTTGTACCTTTGGAACCCCTTCACCCACTTAGTTAATTTAAATTCAAATTTATTTTTATTATTTATTTATTTATATTTCTTCTTATTTTTTTTTTTAAGTAGGCTCCACACCCGGCATGGAGCCCAATGCAGGGCTTGAACTCATGACCCCGAGATCAAGACCTGAGCTGAGATCAAGAGTCGGATGCCGGGCGCCTGGGTGGCTCAGATGGTTAAGCGTCTGCCTTCGGCTCAGGTCATGATCCCAGGGTCCTGGGATCGAGTCCCACATCGGGCTCCCGGCTCAGCGGGGAGCCTGCTTCTCCCTCTGACCCTCTCCCCTCTCATGCTATTTCTCTCTCGCTCTCTAAAAAATAAATTAAAAAAAAAAAAAAGAGTCGGATGCCTAACTGTCTGAACCACCCAGGCACCCCTAAATTCAAATTTAAATAGCTATGCATGGGCTAGTGAATCAGATAGCATATACTGCCAGGCTGTGGCTTTTCCCAATTCTCTATTTACAACCTGGCCATATTTCCCGAGTTTTAAGTATGAATCTTCCACTGTGTTTCCACTAACATGTCCTTAATTCGCATGGTCTTTACTTCTTTTGTGAACTCTTGCTGCAGACTCCCAATTTATTTCCTAATGTGAAATTGGCACCAAACTCCAGTCAGTTCTGCCAACATGATCTTGCCTACTTTATCTCAGACACTTTAATTGGATCTAGACTACCTACATGAGCAAGGAGATCTAAGTGAAGTTTCTAAAATGTCAATCCAACCAACTTTGTCTTTCTGAGGCTCCCCATTACCTGAGGAATTAAACAAGAGTGTATTTCTTACCTTAGCCTACAAGTTTCAGGTTCTCTCTCTCGTCTCACCTCACATTATTTTCCCACAGGTGACAAGCACTCCAGCCATTCCAAACTACTCTCTCTCCCACTTTCATGATGGCTAAAGCTGTCTGCTTGGAAATGCCTTTTCCTTTCTGTCAAAATTATACATAGTTACTCATCTTTGAAGACTCAGCTCAGGGAACACCTCCTCTGCTCAGATCCAATATTTTTCATTCATCCAATAAATGTTTATCAAGCATCTACTTTGTGCCAGACTCCAATTTAGAAACAGTGGCTCTAAGTGAGAAACAGATAGACTTAAAGGTATCTTCTCCAGGCTTGAAGATAGAGGCTAGCTAATAGGAAATAATAATAATGATATAATTATAATCATATATAATGATAATACATAATGAGTCTGTGATATGAGGCAATACATGGTACTATCAAAACAGTGCAGAAGGATACCTCACCTGGGCTTAGGGGAGAATTTAGGTAAGGCTTCTTGGAGGAGGAAATAGAGAAATGAGTGAGAATTATTTAGGTAATATGGAATGGAAGCAGGGAACATGAATGCATGGCTTCTTGAAGGAAATGGAAGTGGTTCAGCAGGGGACTGTGGAGGACCTTCATAAACCAGTATGAAGACATTTGGAGTTTATCCTGAGGGCAAGTCATTGAGACAATGTGCGACATGATAAGATCTGGTCTAGGAAGGACCCCTCTGTCTTCAGTATGGGGAATGTATTGGAGGAATCAGGACTCTGGCAATAATCTAGGTCAGCAAACCATGGCTCCAGGTCAAATCTGGCCCATGGTCTGATTTTATACACCCTGCAATCAAAGAATGATTTTTAACTTTTTATATTTTTGAATGGTTGAAAAAATAAAAAGAACATATCCCATATCAAAGAATATATCCCATGACACATGAAAAATTAAATGGAATTCAAGGTTTGGTTTTTGTTAATAAAGTTTTTTAGAGCAGCGCCAAGCCCATTTGTTTCCATATTGTCTATGGCTGCTCTGGGGCCCCAACGACAGAGTTGAGTATAGTTGCAACATAGTTTAACCCACAAAGCTGAAAATATTTGGCCCTTTACAGAGAAAGTTGGCCAACCTCTGATCTAAGTGAGACATCGTAGTAAATTAGACCAGACCACCCAGGCAGATCGAGATGTCTCCTCTTTCCCATAGCGTGTGACTTAAAATGATAATTTATGGATTCCTTATTTTCTTTTCTTTCCTCTTCCACTAAACTGTGAACATCTTGAGCGTAGATATTTTTTCTTCAGTTAACTTTGTCTTTTGGTACTTAGCACACTGTACTTGCTTAGTAAATGTTTGCTGGAGAAATAGGTGTATGTAGATTTACATGGGTGTGACGCTCATGTGTAGATACCAGAAAGCATCTGCTGCTTTTGTTTGCTGACCCCTATTCCTCACTGCCAGGAACCATGAGACTTAGTTGAAGCTGAGCCCTTTTATCCGCACTCTAGGGGTAGGAATGTGATCCAGGCCTATCCAGTAAGCCCTTTTCAGTCTTTAAATACTTGGAAACTCACAGGGCCATCTTTCCCTTAATTTAGAATTGCCTAGAGTTGACCTTAACTTTCATCCTGCCCCAAACTGGAAGAATATCCATGAGGAAAAGTGGAAGTTTATCCCTCTGGGTACTCACTAGTCCTGTTCTTATGTGGTATGCACACACACATAGAACCTAATGTCAAAGGTGAGCAGGTGGATTAGAGCATCTTGTGTGCTCTTTGGATTGCCCTTGGGTGGAGAAGGAACTCTAAGAGAAACAAACAGGGAGAGGAAAAGAAGAGCAAATGCAAAAAATGGGAGGCAAGAGGAAGAAAAGAAAGAGGTAGAATGTGGACCTGTATGAACAATTGCCTCAAATGCCATTTTTTTGCACAAGCAAAATCTAAGATGAGTGGTAGGTACTTCAGAAGGAATATTAATATTTTTAAGACATTGGGTATGATTTATGAAATATAAAATATCTTAATTTGTGAGCACTTTACAAATGATAAGCCTTATGCTTTTACATTAAAATATTTTAATTTTACAAGTAATATATGGATACATTCTTGTTCAAAGTTTAAAAAAATATATATTTTATATATATATATAAAATATATATTCACAATAAACAGTGAGGCTATGTGCTTCTACCCTGTGTAATGCATAGGTGTTTTTTACCCTAACACAGAGGATGACAGATATATAATGTCAAGCTAGATGGCAAAGCTGAATTTCTGACTCGGATGTTCCTACTCTTGATTCAGTGATCCTTCTACATGCCGTGACACTCTAAAGGGGAGCCCAGTGGCCTATAGACACAGCTCTGAAAATGGAACACTGGTCTAATTTGAGGAGCCAACTTCTCCAGAGAGCAATACCTGGTTTCCAAGTCATTCTCAAATAAAATCGCAGATCCCAAATGTTATGGGTTGAATTGTGTCCCCCTAAAAAAGATACATCCAAGTTCTAACACCTAACACGTCAGAATGTGACTCCATTTAGAAATAGGGTCATTGCAGATATGATTAGTTAAATTAGATGAGGTCATACAGGAGTAGAGTGAGCCCTTAATTCAATATGACTGGTGTCCTTTTAAGAAGATGGCCATATGAAGACGCAGAGACACAGGGAAAATGTCCTCTGATGGTGAAGGCAGAGATTGGGGTGCGTAGCTATAAGCCAAGGAATGCCAAAGATTACCAACAGACTACTGGAAGGTAGAAGAGATAATGAAAGATTTCCCTACAGTTTTAAAGAGGAGCATGGTCCCAACAACATCTTGATTTCAGACTTCTAGCCTCCAGAACTGTGAGACAATAAATTTCTGTTGTTTTTAAGCTGCAAAGTTACAGCATCCCTAGACACCACTACACCAGGTAAATTCTATGTAACGGAGATAAAAACTTTTGCTAACAACTTATTCATAAAAAGTGATCATATTCTCTTGGTCAGGATGACATTTTCTGTTTATATCTTAAGTTGCTCAAAACAAAGCAAAAGCTCATAAAATGCCAGAAATATGATATTATGATTTTTATCTTTCAGTTACTCAATGAGGATTTAAGAGGTCAAAGAAAAAGACTATGTCCTTGGTTTAAGAGCAAATAGTCAATATTTAATCCCTGAGGTTATTTTCCTCAACATCTTAATTATAAAACTTTTTTTTTTAACTCTGAGGTTATTTTGTTGGAAACATATAAAGAAATACTTACACATTATTGTTGTATGAGAACCTTTTCAACTTAAGCGATGGCAGAAAATTTATAAAACGTGAATGCTTCTTGAAGTATATATTAATTTTTTTCTCTCCTTGCAGGAGAGGGCTTGCAAGAAGGTCATTGAATTTTTTTCATTGAGCTAGTTTTGTGCTGGGGATGACCTATATGTAATAATATGTGGTGAAGGTCCTTCCAGTTTTAATATATCTGCTTACTACCCTGGCCTACCATTCCTTCCCTTTGAGTCATTGCTTTGGGCTAGAGAACAAAGGTGAGGGGATTGTCTTCAGAGATTGTGATAGCTCAGACACCTGAGAGAGGCAAAAGATGAGGGTTTAGATTTTCCATTGCTCTTGTCCCATGGGCTGGTGAGCATGGAATAATTTACTTGATCTGCTAAAATTTAGCATAAATGTCAAAGAATCTGGATTGGAGAGGCTTATTTGGGTGGTGGAGAAGGCACAAGTAATAAGAGCATGGAGGATTGTTGCGGAGACCAGTAGGCTCCTTATTCAGACAACATCCTTATGTGGATAATGTCCTTTGATGGATAACATTCTTACCTGGACAACATTCTTACTTGAACAGTGGTTCTTCACTATCTGGGAAGATCATCCTCTCCATTCGGCTAGACAGCTTTAGGAGTGATGTTCTGGAGCAAGTAAGAATGAAGGTCCACCCACCAAGGAGCAGTTGGAACCACGCCATTGAAGAATGGAGGTGGGGGTGGGTACGAATACTACCTTCATACCCCAGTGAGGAGGCAGGACACACAGTGGGGCCTTGAGTATCAATATTCTAGGAGCAGAAAGATGGGAATTGATGCTGATGAGCAAGCCCAGCAGAGAGGGAACAGGGAGAACAAAGGAGAAAAGGACACTCAGAGGACCACCTTCCCTTTAGTTGGTTTTATCTAGAGCTAACCTTTTTCATCCTGCCCAAAGCTGCCGAGCTATCCACCAGCAACAGTGAAAAGTTGATCCCTCTAGGTACCCACTAGTCCTGTTCTTGCAACAAACACACACACACACACACACACACACACACACACACAAAACCCAATGCGAAACTGTTCACTCTGAGGTAGTCATCATTTTGGCTGTGGACTACAAGAGGAGATAATTTGCCTGTCACCTTTAACATCCTTCCTTCTCTTTTCAGATGATGGGTAGAGCTTCCCTGGTGGTCTAGTGGTTAGGATTCGGCGCTCTCAGATGATGGGTAGGCCGCTGTGATCCTTACAGAGCTGCCCCTCACAGGAAGCTGGATAGGCTTCTTGAGAATGAGGACCTTGATTTATACATTCAGGCATGTCTCCAGAAATATTTGTTGATTGACTGATTATGTCTATGTGGCCCATCAAGTCAAATCTACCCAAGGTATGTACACATAAACATCCTGCTCTAAGACCTATTTCTGACATGTCGTGTTGAATATAAAACAGAAGGAAATAAGGCCAGAGGACAAGCACATGTTATGCAGACGTACTTGTTTTATGCACCGCCGGCTTCAGAACCAATGGCAGAGATATGTAGGGACTAATATACTTCAGATGAGCAAACGTTAAAATCTGTGTTTGCAAATAAATAGAAATGACTTTCTGGAGGGAAGAGAGGGTGGCGGAAAAGGGGTGAAGTAAGAAAGAATGTGTAGAATTATGGGAGGAACATCTGGTTCCGTTAAAGAATAAAACCTAGAAAAACAAAACCTGGGGGCCCAGATGTTCAGTTTATGTTGATGATAGCTTCGTAAGAGCTGGGACTTTGTCCTTTTTCACAGCTGAGACCTGGGGTTTTGTGGTTTATAACAAGAAATGTGTATTTGGTCCTTGTCCCTGTTTCTGGCACAGAACTCCTATTCAGGCCTACCCCTTGGTTACAGGTTGAATCAATCACCAGTGGTCAATGATTTAATCAATTACGACTAAATAACAAAGCATCTGTAAAAACCCAAAAGGATGGGATTCCCGGTTGGTGAGCATGTGGAGATTTGGGGAGAGTGGGGGGCCTGGACAGGGCATGGAACCTCTGTTCTCTTTCCCCACACCTTGGCCCATGCATCTCTTCCATCTGGCTCTTTCTTTTATAATAAACCAGTATCCTAGTAAGTAAAATGTTTTCCTGAGTTTTGTGAGCCACTCTAGCAAGTTAATGAAACCCAGGGAGGAAGTTGTTGGAACCTCAAATGTAGAAGCTGGTTGGTCGGAGGCGCAGGGGACAACCTGGGTTTGTGATGGGCATCTGAGGTGGAGGCGGGGCGGGGGCAGCCTTATGGGACTGAACCCCGTCTCCCCCCATGTTGGAAGTGGGTGTACACCCTTCTAAGACCCTAGTGCCCACAACAGGCATACAATAAATATATGTTGAAGGAACAGAAGAAACTTTGGAAACAATTTCCCGCTTGTGAGAAAACGCGTTAGACCCACAGTTTTTAAATCAAAGGGTTGTTGTTTTGTTGTTTTAGATGTTGATTTCTCTCTTCAAACAACATCTTGCTGAACATAAATAATGGCAGAACCACACCTGAATGCAAGTTCAAGTGGGGCGTCCAGTGATGTCATCCAAGCTCCTCTCGAGGTCTGCCCTCTTCATTGCAGACACTCCAATTCACTAGACCTGGGGAGAGGCAGATCTGGGTGTTTGGGGGGATGTGGAGGCACGTTCGGAAGGTGCAGCTCCAAGGCTCCCCTGGGTAGTAGACTGCATGTGCCATGAGAGCAGAGAGTCTACACCTTGTGTCCCTCACAACTCGAGGACCACGTTCACTGGAGGTGCCAACACTGTGTTCCCTGCTTCTCCTACTGCAGCTGAAGGTTTGTGGTCTTCCAAGCTTCCCTCGGAGCTGATTTTGGATTCGAGGGATTGTTAGCGTCATCATAGAGACTCAGTGAATGTCTATTGATGTAGTCTAGCATTCTCAGAAAATTTGGGGACAGGGCAGAAAGGTCTTTTTCTTCTCTTCATCCAAGATAGAGCTTTCCCCCTTTGAAATGTCTCTTTCTGACATTTTTATTCACAGCATCCCAGTGGATGGGGAAAGACAAGCATTTCTTCCCCTTACTTTATAGATGGGGAAACCAAGAACTAGAAAAATGGATCCGTTTACTCCTTGCCAAAAAGACAATTCAAAGCAGAGCTTGGACTGGTTTCCATGGACATATTTACAGTGATTGGCTCTCCTTAAGCCATAAAGAGGAAGATCTTTTCACACAAAAGTACATTAGAATCAGCCCTAATATAAATGTTTCCTACTCCTCAGGTAGTTGGTAATGTATGGGTATGGTATGATCTCATTATTTTGTTCAGCAACAAACACCATCTTATATTTTATTTCAGAGATGATAAACGTTACAATCAGATAATGTTATTTTATACACTTTGGGTCCCTCAGCCCCTTTCAAAATACTACTTAGACTTTTCCTATCAGCAGTATTTATATACTACATTTCCCATTTATTTTCATCAAGCCCATTCTCTCAAAGATTCTAATAAGCTTCCTTTGTAACTGAATTCCTCTATTTCCTCTCCAGTACCTATTAAAGAACAGACCTCCTCTGGAAGGCACAACATTTAATGTGTTAGCTTACACTTTGATTCTCAGACTTTTCGAGATAACCTTGAAAGGGCATCGGCTCTATGGCGTTCTCTAATGAATATCATGGGAACGTGCATGTTTTGACCCAAACCACGAGAGGCCCTCCTTTGGAAGTTATCCCAGATTTGGGTCTGTGGGATCATAAGAATGAGTTTATTTATGGACAATGATTATGTGAAATCTTCTGTAAAAACACAGAAAATTCTAATCATTGCCTTACTTTCGGGCATCTCTCCTCAATCTGAGCATAATTTCTTTCAGTTTTGATCAGGATGTGTGATGCATAACTAATGGGCTTCCCACTGCCATCTGGCAGACTGTGTAAGTTCACAGCTCACACTACGGCAGAAGCAATACCACAAGCCAAATTTAAAGTAAAAGTGGGCTACAGGACAGTTGAGTCTGTAAGAATGAATTCTCATGTAGCTCTGGAAATTCTTTTAGGTGGGACAACCATTTGTAAATAGTGTGTAAATTTCCATAGCCTTCCAACAGGGCTCTTTACCTGTACTGACAAAGGTAAATCTGAGCTTCTGAAAAATTGTCTTAACCAAGAAAACTTGCTTATTTGTGGACTTTCAAAGCTTTCTTCTGTTTGAATCACTCATTCATCACTAGTTAGAAAACAATTTAATTACATTAGGAGGGTGGATTCTGAGGACTTTCTAACTTCTAGCTTGAGAAGATGCTCGTGTATATTAACCAATATTCAAAATTGTATTTATGAATAATAATTATAGGAAAGCACCTTAATTGACTTCCTTGACACGATTGTCCCTGTCAGTCATCCTTTACCTCTAGGTGGGTTGCTACAATTCTCCTGAGTAACACTGGAGGAATAAAAGGGGACACTGGCAAAATCAATTATTTTCGGGGTAATTTATGCTCCTTATAATTCTTGCATGATATCATTTTTCCCTTAAGAAATAGTGCCGGGGCGCCTGGGTGGCTCAGTCAGTTAAGCCTCCGACTCTTGATTTCAGCTTGGGTCATGATCTCAGGGTTGTGAGATCGAGCCCCGCGTCAGGCTCTGTGCTGGGTATGGAGCTTGCCTGAGATTCTCTCTTCCTCTCCCTCTGTTTCTCTCTCTCTCTGTCTCTCTCTTAAAAACAAAAAAAAGGAAATACTTCCTGCCACGTCTTTTTCACATTATCCTGTTCCCAGGTCAGAACATATCTTTCCATTGCATTCACTTATACTCGTTGTGATTGTAACTCAAGCAAGCCAACTTGAATTTGCTTAGACTCCAAGGAGAAATCAAATAACTCTTTCATTGGTTCTAAAATTTGCCTTACAATTTTTAAAAATATCTCTGCAATAACATGAGTCTAACACTTGATACCACATTATGGTTTAACTGTGAGCGTATTTACATAACATACATACTAACAAACTGGTGCATCTTTTAATTGATAGTGTCCTAAACTTGATCAGATAGGGGAAGTCATGAGGAGATTGCAATACAGTTGAGTCTCAGGAACTACCTGAACCAGAAGCTCAAACCCTACTGGAACTTTCTGTCTAACCATCTTCCCTCATTTGAATTGGCTGCATTTCTTTCACGGCAGGCTGGCTTCCTGGGCATGCGAGACACAGGGCTACAGCTTCTTAGTTTCATATCTTCTGGGTTCCATAGACTGAGACACAAATTCAAAGCTGCCAGTAAAGGCACTCCTGGTCTTAATTTGGGTCAGGTGCCCATCCCAAGATCAGTCACATTTGGTTGGGGAAATGTAGTTGTGAAAGAATCATAAGGAGAATACTCCTATAGAGTAGCCGTGCGGACGGGAGGTGTGGTGGGGAGTGCACTTCTCAGGAGCAGAGAAGTCAAGTCTGCAGGGGATGATGCCGCTGATATCTACCGTTGTTATATCTATATTAGCAGGTGATCAATTATCTTGCTTCGAGAATGTGAAATCTTTACTGGTCCCGTTCTGCGCTTTGTCCTCTTTACAGTTCTCACCCTGCCCTCATGTTTAGGACAAATTGCAAGAGGGGAAATTCAGCAAAAATAAAGATATTTCTAGATCACATCTTTTTCCGCCCCTTATTCACAGAGGGCAAAACTTTATTGAATCCCCAGGGAGAAAAAGCGTGTGCACTTGTAAGGGAATCTGCCGTTTGTGTAGGACGTACTCCAAACCCTTCTGGATTGTACCTCTGAGGCGAGGAAGCTAAACATCCATTTCTCAGGCTCCTTTGCAAGTAGCTTCCACCAGAAACTTGGAGGGTGGCATGAACAGGATGAAATGGCAGCCCATCAGGAGCTATGGTCCGGTGGTGGAGACTGATGTTTCGAGAGCCGCGGACACAAGAGTCTGCTGTCCCATGCCCTCAGAGCAGCCAAGAGGTTCCCTGGTATCCCACAGGCTCCTAGCGTGGTTGGGTATTTCTCCTGGTGGCATTGTTCTTGGCTGTGTGGCTGCCAAACTTCTTTCTGGCCCGCTTGGAAATTCTATAAACCCAGATCGCAAATGATAAATCCATTTCTGTTGAAACTAGCTTGCGTGGATTCTGCTGTCGGCCACTCAGATCCCTGACTGATACACTCACCCTGTCAACAAGAACATTAGAACTTTCCGTTTCATCACAAAAATATTAAAATTTGGGTCTAGTGGTGAAGTAGCCACATGGAATCAACTTTCTTTTCTTTTTTTTTTTTTTTAAATTTTATTTATTTATTTGACAGAGAGACACAGTGAGAGAGGAAACACAAGCAGGGGGAGTGGGAGAGAGAGAAGCAGGCTTCCCGCCGAGCAGGGAGCCCGATGCGGGGCTCGATCCCAGGACCCTGGGATCATGACCTGAACCAAAGGCAGACGCTTAACGACTGAGCCACCCAGGTGCCCCTGGAATCAACTTTCTAAACTTTTATCCTTTGCATCCACATTTAGCTGATACGTTTGTTCATCCACATTATCTCATAGGAGATGGACAGGAGTGCAATCCCCAATTATTATTGAAGATGTAGGAAAACAGACAGCCTTCCTTGGAGAAACACATGCTTAAGGACATATGCTCTGGAGTCCAATTTACTGATCCATGACTTTGGCCAAGCTGTTTGACTTGTTTATGCTTCCATTTCTAAATAAAATGTAAAAAGAAGACAGAAGTACCTATCTCAAAGGGCTGTTTTAAGGAATAAACCAAGCAATCCATGCAGAATATTTGGGAAGTTGCCTTGGGTGCAATAAACTCTCAGTCAACATTGGCTATCATATCATTTACCTTTGCTGAGTATAAGTTGGTATATCATTATTGGAGGACAATTTGGCAATATCTTTCAAAATGTCTATGTACTTTGGCTCAGCCGTTGTACTTTGTATCTAACCTACAGAAATACACTTCCCGGAATTGTTGTTCAGTGGGGGAAATAGTTAAGTAGATTGTATCATATCAGAGAGCACTGTGCTGGCAGTTAAAAAATATAATGGAAGTCTGTCCATTCTACAGGGAAAGATCACCCATATATTGTCCATTGATCCAACACATATTTATCGAGGACTTAACTTTGCCCAAAGCGTTCCAGGTGCTGAAAGTTAAAACTATTAAATCATGGGACAGTCTACACAGTATGACCCATGCGTGTTAGACGATTATCTGCACCTGTGTGCAAAGGTCTCCTGGGCTGTGGTCGCCTCTGCCAGGTAGGTAAAGAGATCCCAAGCTGGCTCTCCTCAGGCCACCCCATATGGAGGCAGGGGCTTGCTTTTGCACATCACCACTCCCTGTGTATCCCGGCTCCATCTTGGAGGTCTATAAATGGCCTAAACCTTTGGAAAGGGCAAAGTTCTAAGGCACGAACAGCCACCATATCTGCTGGACAACTGGTGGCTGTCCAGTCAGCTGCTGTTTATAGAAAGCCCTTGGCACAGGACAACCAGAAGAACAACTAGAGTGTTTGTTGGCTCTGTTTACCCAGAGGGCTGCTGGGTCCTCTACAGACGTTGCCATGGCCCCCAGGAACGCTCTGCTACTCACAGGGGAGGAAGGTGGAGTCTCCTCTTGTATGGATGTGGTGGCTTCATGTCCTGCCCTCATCCTGACTCACACATACCCCCCCATCACATCCTGTCCCTTCTGTCCCCCCACTTCCTAGCCAGTCTCTGGTGGCAACGTTGGCCTCTTCATGCATTCTATTTCCAAACTATTGTTTGTGCTGCAAAAATTTCAGGGCTCTGATTTGGATACATACCATCAAGATTTGGGAATTGAGAATACTTTTATTTCAGGTTTTTGGGTTTCACAGCTTTGACCATGTGTCATCTTGATTCCTGCAATACCCCAGCCTCATAGTCCTGCTTTAATGCTGGGTGTATGCGGGGAGGAGGACCAAAAGAGTAAAAAACAAAAACAAAAACAAAAAAACCCCCAAGAATTACAAATAAAAAAAAAAAACCATCAGAAATAACAACTACAAATATTGAGGACAAAACCACACTGATTAACATACCAAAATATTATTTCACCACCCATAGAAGAAAATCCAGGAAACCTTCCTGGCTGTTAGTGGGATTTACCTATGAGGAATGGAAGGGGATTGATAGTGAAGTGAAAGCAGACCACTTTCACTCTGAAAACTTCATTTGGTTTCTTTAGATTATTTATAGACATATTTTAATGATATATTTTGGGGGCACACGGGCGGCTCAGTTGGTTAAGCGTCCAACTCTTGATTTTTAGCTCAGGTCATGATCTCAGGGTGTTGGGACTGAGTCCCATGTCGGGTTCCACCCTGGGCGTGGAGCCTGCTTAAGATTCTCTCTCTCCCTCTGCCCCTCCCCACTCTCATGCTCTCTCTCTCTCTCAAAAAAAAAATGATATCTTCATAATTAAAACTAATGATAAAACACAAGTTTCCCACTCAGGCCATAGTGTTTAGATCTCGGGGCTGGTATCGGGTGTGTGCGTCCTGTGTTTCCCACCCCTTTGATCTTCTCCTCTGCTCACTCTTCTTATGCCCAAATCTAGGCCACCCTTCTTCACCTGCCTGACTCAAGGCACCTCTCAGAGCTCACCTCCTCAGGAAATCTTT
Organism: Mirounga leonina; assembly: GCF_011800145.1. Classification (NCBI taxonomy): domain Eukaryota; kingdom Metazoa; phylum Chordata; class Mammalia; order Carnivora; family Phocidae; genus Mirounga; species Mirounga leonina. Next base: position 21,758,321 of record NW_023270709.1, on the reverse strand, counting down.
CACATTATCTCCTCCAGGCTGGGTTGGATAACCCTTCCTGAGTCTGTCTGCCCTCTCTACAGACTGTCATACTTACCAGGTGGCCTTAAAAGATCTGTTTATGTTTTTTCTCCTCTCTCTATAAGGATAGAAACTGTCTCATTCATGCCTGTGACTCTAGATCCTACCACAATGCCTGACACGTGGGAGTGTTCAGTACAATGTTTATTTAAATTCTGTTCCTGCATCCAAGCCAGAAAATTGCTGCCCTGACATACTATAAATATGTGCAGATGCAAAAAAAAAAAAAAGAAATTCTAACATCAACTCCACTTTCCCTGCAAACTGACACTTCTTTTTTCTGTATCTTCCATATCTCATCTTTCACATCAATGGCTCCAACCTTCCTCACATTCCAAAGGTGAACTTCCATTCTAAATTTACCAGAAAAATTCGGACCCTTCCTCTTTCCTCTAGTCCTAACCAATTATAAGTCACCCTGTTGAGACTCATCCCCTGCCGTGCTTTTGGAAGCGCCTCCTTCTATCTCCCTTTGAGCCTATGTTCAAGGAGTTCATTCATTACCACCACTTTCTGTTGTCTCGGACATAGTTGGGCATGACTTGGCAAACTGCAGCAAGATGACACATTCATTCGTTTGACCATTATTGAGCACCTACTGTATGCCAAGCCCTATGCTGGATGCGAGGCTTCAGAGATAGATTAAGAGGCTGTCTTTGTCCTTGTAGCAGTTGGAATCCCAGCAGAAGAGAGATGGCAGTTCGTATTGGGTCATTTGAGGAGAATGTAGACAGAGTTTAGGGAAACCACATGGGATAGAGTAGTCCCCTAAGGCTAGAAATACTGGGAATTACCATCCTTAGGCCTGAAATGGGGGGGGAGGATGGGAGGCATAGCTGCTGGAACACGAGAAATGAAGAAGTACCAGCAAGCTCTGTAGAGAGGCTTCCTGACAATGTGGCTTTCGGTCAGGGCGCAATCAGCTGATGGCAACCTGGCAAGGAGAGAGCTGGGGAATAATTACCTTGACTCCTCACCCTGCAGTGTCCTTTCCCAACCAACTGGAGGCCGGTGGAAGAGGAAGCCAGTTGATGCAGTCTATACATGGGCCTCCTGGAGCAGAGCAGGAAGGAGGGGGTAAGAGCGGACCTGGACAGGCAAATAAAAAGTATCCTGTGAATCTTCAAGGAGATCAGTATCTAACAGAAATAAAAGTAGGTGCTTATAATACGACATGGGATGTGATGGAGTAGCCATATAGCGTACGCTGGTGTGATTACTCTATGCCAGGCACTATTCTGCATGACCTAAAAAAAACCCTACAGTGTCAAGGTACTGGGGAAGGAAACTAGTCTGGAAGGATCAGATAAGTTTTTTGGAGAGAGCAAAGTGGAGACGAGTCCTAGAGTATGGGTGTGAGATAATTGGGTGAGGCTGGGCTTAGGGAGGGAGCAAGAGCAGAGATATGGAGAAATAAAATAGTGTGATTAGAATCTCATGAAGTTCATTGTTGAGTCTGGGGAAGGGAGCATTAAGACCATATTGAAGAGGGAGGCAAGGGTTGGATGATGGAAGGCCCACATAAATTTTATCCAATGGATGATGGGCAGAAAATGGACAATTTTTTTCACTGAGATATAATTGATATATAACATTATATTAGTTTTGGGGGTACAACATAATGATTTGATATTTGTATAGATTGTGAAGTGATCGCCATGTAAATCTAGTTAAATCCATCACCATATATAGCTACAAATTCTTTTTCTTGTGATAGAACTTTTATGATCTACTCTCTTAGCAACTTTGAAAAATGCAATGCAGTTACTGTAATCACCACGCTGTACATTACATCCCCATGACTTATTTATGTTACAATTGAAAGTTTCTTCCTTTTGACCTGCTTCACCATCTGGCCACCCTCCCCCCTTTCTGGCAACCACCAATCTGTTCTCTGTATCAATGAGCTCTTCTTTTTTTGGATTCCACCCATAAGTGAGATCAATGGTATTTATCTTTCTGTGTCTGACATTTCACTTACCATAATTTCCTCTAGATCCATCCATGTTGTTGCAAATGGCAACATTTCCTTCTTTTTTATGGCTGAGTAGTATTCCATTTTACATAGATACCACATCTTCTTTACCCATTCATCCACTGATGAGCTCTTAGGTTGTTTCCACAGTGTCCCTGGATGAGGGGCAGCAGATGGATAGTTTTGAACAAGACAGTGAAATGGTGACCTTGGCCATCAGGTGACTCTGAGACTGTGGGAAGCATGGATTTTTGGGAGGAAAGACCAGAGATGGGGAGAGCAATGACAGAAGACCACAGTGATGACAGAGAGACCCAGGCTGGAAAAGGGGTGATGAACATGAGGAACGTGGAGGAACCAGAGTGGCAAGTCTCAGGGATTGGAAATGCAGGTTGTAGGGCAAGGAGTTATCAAAGATGACACACGGGTTTCCAGCTTCGGTAATTGTCAGATGATGGCGAGTCCCGCTGTGCATTGCTGAATAAAGGGGAGAAGGAAGGGTTCCTTTCGTTGGTTCCATGGGACATCCAAGTGAAATTGTTTAGCAATTGGAAGAAAAATAAGAGTCTAAACTGCAGGAACAGATTTGGGAATCAAACAGGGACTGATGGCGAGAGAGAAGGAGGGGATGTGTAGGATCCAAAGGGACCTTTTTTCTAAAGGAATATACGTTTCAAGAAGCTTGATATCTGGACACTTTTAACTCTCCCCTTCCTTCTTGCAACTCTACTGTCATGGCTTCCGTGAACTTGTTTTCCCCTGGTCTTTCTTATTTTGTCCCTCTGCTTCTTTCTTCCCATGATATACCTCCATCTTCTGCCCTCTAAACATGGGACACCTAAAGTACTTATAGACCCGTCATGTTTCCAAATTGTAGTAGTTCTTACTGACTTGTTCTAAATCCAATCTAAACACTCATGACTGCCTCAGGGGTGGCCCCAGAGGCTCCCAAGGTATGAGATCACTTCCCACCTCAAGCCTACATGCCTTGGGGAGGGAGTTTTATCTGTGCCAATATAACTTTCAGCCACTATCCTCCATATGAGGCCACTTGGACTCTCCCCCTTCTCTTCACAGTTGACACCTCACAGGTACCAGCAGGTGGGTGGGCCGTAGACAAAGCAATGATGATGATGATGATGATCAATAAATATTTGTAAGTAACAGATCATTGGAGGTAGGACCATATCGACTTCTACCCCTCCTATTCTCCGAACTTTTCCATACATGAATACATTAAAAATTTAGAGAAAGATCAAGGAGCAAATAAGATAGAGGGGGTGAAGTGGGAGAGAGAGTGTGACATTTGGGCCAAATGTTTTTGCTGTCTCGCAAGCTGTAGACGTTTCATGTTTCCCCCCAGTGAGGAGGGGGAGCCTTTGCCCCTCTTTCCTATTCATGATTTGGGGAGTTTGATACAATTGAGATGCTTTCTTGGGGCTTTCAAAATCCATCATCCTTCACATGTGGGAATTATTCTAGGGCAACCAGCTCTAGAACACAAGACACTGAGTCCAGATAGAAAGCTTCTAAATAACTGGGTTGTAGGCCAGATGGCTTTCTGGAAGCAATATTGGGGCTTATTATTGAGCTCATTGTTAATTGGCAGAATATTACACTCCCCCCAGTAAACTAGTGACTACAAGACAGATACCTCCCTTCAGGAATTCATTACAATAAATGGCCCCTTCTGCCTCCTGTTAATTTAATCTCCAATCTACTATGTGTCATGTTAGTACGCTCTAATGGAATATGGATGACATCCATGCTTATGTAACTTCTGGTTGAGTGCTTTATGCTCCAGCCATGCTTATTCGTGAGTCATAATCGTTGTCTGTGTTAAACCACGGCTGCAAGCCGTGTGTGCCCTGTGTGGGTGTTTTATGTATGGGTGTAGTCTACAGCCTGGGAAGCTAAACCTGTTGGAAGGGATTTTCACTTACCTACGAGAAAGATCTGAACACCTTAAGAGAAATCAGATTAATTTCAACCGGTTATTTACATCTAAAGTAAGGTTTGTGAGCAAAAGAAAATGTAACCAGGGGGCGCCTGGGTGGCTCAGTTGTTAAGCATCTGCCTTCATCTCAGGGTCCTGGGATGCATCAGGCTCCCTGCTCAGCGGGAAGCCTGCTCCTCCTTCTCCCACTCTCCCTGCTTCTGTTCCCTCTCCGCTGTGTCTCTGTCAAATAAATAAATAAAAACTTAAAAAAAAAAAAAAAGAAAATGTAACCAGATGGCAAGCCCCTTTCTCTGGGGGAGAGGAGTGGACAGCAAAAATCAAAGAATTCTTCTCCCAGGCTGGGAAGTTAACATTCTCTCTGTCTCTCTCTCTCTCTCTTTTTTTTTAAAGTAAAAGCTAGCAAGTAGTATAATAGATAAGAGGATGGATTCTGGATCCAAACCACCATACTGGCTGTGTGCACCTTGCACAAAATTTCCTTATCTTATGCAGTTTCTTTCCTATCATCTGGGATGATAATAGTGACTATCTCATAGGACTGCTGTAAGGATTAAATGACTTAATACATTAAATACATTAATTTTAATTAATTAAATACGTAATGAAAATACATTTAATGCATTAAAAAAAAAAAAAACTTGGTGCCTAGCACAGTGGTACTCAAATAGCTGGCTTCTGTTTGGAGGGTTCAGCCAGGGTCCTTAGGCTGGAGCTGGACCACTCGCTTGAATCGCACAAAGGAATGTGGACCCAGACCTCCTGAGCTGAGCCTTAAGAGGATGGCTCACGTGGGTACCCTCTCGCTGGCTCTCTTCTCTTCTTCGATCCCTTCTCTTGAAGGCCCTGATCACTGGGGGGCTCTGTCTTGTCCTTGAGCCTCTTAGGGCGGTTCTTTCTTTTCCTTGAATCAAGCGCTCACGCAGGCTGCGGTGTGTCTTTTGTGAGACTCTGTTCTTTCCACCCCCGTGCCACCCCCAGCCCCGCAGGCCCCAGCGCCTCTTTTCATCTTGCTCAAGTTTGGGCAGCTCCATCAAACCCCCTGTTTGCTCTAATGGAGTGTGGGTGACTTCGTGACTGCCTTCCCGCCTTATCAGAGACCAGTCTGTTTTCCCAGAAGTGCTGTAACTGGCGGGCGCGGTGGTTCCTGTTTTGCCGAGCACCGCGGAGCATGGTAGGGGGCTCAGTGGGCAGCTGTGTGCACTCTTCAGTAGAAACCCAGAGCTCTACGCTTGTTTCTATTTCAGAGAGTTCATTCCACCCTCTGGATTCCATTTCCACAGGCTTCAGATCTCTTCTGTCATTAGGAGGGCAGCCCTGGAGCTCTCCCACCCGCGCCCCTCCGGTTGAATGTTTCCCCCAATTGTCGTTCCCTGCCATCAGGAATACATGGATGGGCTCTTTGCAGATTTGAGGGTTGATGACAATGCTTTACATTTCATGACCTCTGAGAGAAGGCATCGGGGTTGGGAGCCCTACCAACAAGCCGCCCTGGTAAGCTCCCAAGTCTTGTGTCCTTCCTGGACCACTTTTTTGAGGTTGATGGCATCGGTGGGTGCGTCTTTCCTCATTTGACTGCTGCTGGGGAATTTCTGGAGGACTCGCTTTTACTTTGTTTCCATTATTTCCTTAGGAATTAGCTATGAGCAGCTTCATTGCTCCATAGTCATCCAGAAGTTGTGTTTTCCCCTTTTAATAATAGGAATGGGACCTATTCCATATGCAGTAGAAACCCTGAACTTATCAGGCTATACCCTATTTGACTCTTTTCTGGCCTGGCTTTTTTCTTTGCGGGGATCCACACACTAGTCAGCAACACTTCAACGTGAGTCATCTGGTCGATTGGCACTGTATCTCCAGCTTTCAGATCTCTCCCCAGTAACCGGGGTCGTGGCAGAGCAGAGAATCATTTCAAGTGTGCCATACAAACTGATTTGCTATAACCAGCCACAGAAGTTAGTCTCCCGCAAGAGCAGTGATGACACCGTGGGCTTTGGAGAAACACTGCTCGGGGTCAACTTCTGTCTCTACCACTTAGCAGCTAGCCATGCAAACTTGAACAAGTCACTTCATTTCCCGGGCCTCGATTTCCTCATCTGTAAAATGGGATGATGATAATTCATCTTACCTACCTATTAGAGTTCTGTGGAGCTTAAATGAGTGATTATGGGTGATGTGTTTAAAAGAGTGCCTAGCTCTGGCGCCTGGCTTGCTCAGTCGGTAGAGCATGTGACTCTTGATCTTGGGGTCATGAGTTCAAGGCTCACACTGAGCAAAGAGCTTACTTTAAAAAAAAAAGGGGGAAGAAAAGAAAGAAAATGGGGCTCTTGGCTGGCTCAGTCAGAAGAGCATGTGACTCTTCATCTCCGGGTCATGAGTCTGAGCCCCACATTGGGTGTTGAGATTACTTAAATAAATAAATAAGTTAAAAATAAAATAAAATAGTGCCTAGCTCATTGTAACCATTTGGGATGTAGTAGCTATGGTCTCCTTTTCTATTCTGTTGTTATTGATTGTCTGACCTAGCTTTTTCCAGCAAGTCCTGGTCTTCACTGACCAAGAGGAGCAAATATACTTTTATTGAGGAAGAGTGATGTTGAAATATAACAGCTCTGCTGATAGAGATAGGAGTAGGAAAGGGAAGAGATGAAATAAAAGTGGGAATTATAAAGTGGGTGATGGGCACATGGGTGTCTTGTTCATATACTATTTTCTCATTTCTGTGTGTATTCATTGTCCACAGTAAAAATTTACGAACAAGGGGCGCCTGGGTGGCTCAGTCAGTTAAGCATCTGCCTTCAGCTCAGGTCACGATCTCAGGGTCCTGGGATTGAGCCCCGCATCGGGCTCCCTGCTCAGCGGGGAGCCTGCTTCTCCCTTTGCCTGCCGCTCCCCCTGCTTGTGCTCTCTCTCTCTGTCAAATAAATAAATAAATAAATCTTAAAAAAAATTTACAAACAAAACAAGAGGCAAACTGAACCCTCCCAGTGTGAATAGAGTGCAGCAAGCTGGGAACTCCCCTAGGATCTGCGTGGGAAGCCAGCTTGCTGCAAGCTGCCCGGAAAACAGTCTGACAGGATCTATCCAGAACCCCAAAAATGTTTGCTCTAGTTACTATTGCTGCATGAAAAATAACCCAGAAACTTGGGTTAAAACACCATTTTATTATTTTAAAAAAAAGCAAGAACAAAAACAAAAACCTACACCATTTTATGAAGTTCACAGATTCTGCGCATCAAGAATTCAAAGGGTAGGGTTGGATAGTCTGTTGCATGGTGTGGGGGGCCTCAGCGGGTAAGACCTGAAGGCCGAGTGGCTCAGACTCAGTGGCTTGGGCTGGAATCTTCTGACGGTATGTTTACTCACAAGTGTGGTGCCTAGACGGGTGTGACCCAAAGAGTGGTGCCTTGCTGGGCCCCCATGTGCGTTGGCCTCCTCTTGGCATGGCGGCCTTGTAGTTAGTTGTCTGGTTGGTTATGTGGTGGCTGGGGGCTCCAGATGTGAGTGCTCCGACCATCAAACTTCAGAGGTCACACAACCTCCCTTCTGCTCAGTCTGTTGGTTCAAGTTGTCACGAGCCTGCCCAGACCCAGGGAGAGGAGAAATAGACCCCCGCTCTCTCTGGGAGGAGTGCCAGAGGATTTGGGGGTCTCCTTTCAAAACTGCCTCAGGGTTTATGTCTTCTGATCCAGTGATTTCACTTCAAGGAATTTATCTTAATGAAATAATTCAAAATGTGAACAAAGTTTTGTGTGTAAATAGATATATGTATACATAAATAATATATTTCAGCATAATTTATAATAATGAAATATTAGAAATAAACCTAATGACTCACAATAGAAAAAGAATAAATGTTGGCGAACTGCAAAGATCATGTAAAGCCTCTAAATAGTGATAGTTCTTTAGTACACGGGGAAGTGTTCATATTTTAATTTAAAATGATAAATGTAGGATTCATTCTGTATATAACATTTAATCTAAAATGTTTTAAAAAAATCTGAATTGCTAAAAATTGCATAGACAAAGACAAGATGGAAACATATTAAATATTAACGGTAACTATCTCCCAGCAGTGAGATTATGGGTACTTTAAATTTTTTTCTTTATCATTTTCTGCTTTTCCAAAAATTTGTACAATTTACATGTATTGCTTTTGTAATTACAAAAAGAAATTCTAATTTATTGGACGCATTAAAAAATAATAGTGACTCTTAACCATTATGCTTGTTATATTAAACTGAAAAAATACTTGCTGTCTTGATTAAAACTTGCATTTCTGTCACCAAGCATACACCTTCTGGGACCCAAAAGGGGGATGGATGAACTGAATAGTAGCAGGATTAGCAGCATTTTTCAGAATCCAGTTGAGCCCCATCTAGGCCTCTTACCTCACCCTGTCCCCTCCATTTTTAGGACTGAGAAAAGTTCTCCTCTCTGCTCAGAGTAGCTAAGATCTGGCAAGAGAGTGTGTGGCAGACACAGGACATTTGCACCCTTCCTATCTGTTCAGTGAGCAGAAGACAAAAGACCAGGAAGCTAAACCCCAGCCCCCAAGCCCCAGCTAGGAGTTTTCCTCTGCAATGAACTTTGGTTCTTCAGTAAGTCTTTCTGGCTTTTTTTCTAGGACACATCCTCCTCTCTACCCCACGTGCAGAGGTCCTTCCAGGATCCTGCTACACCTCTCCCTGGGCCTCAGGGAGTCCTCTGCTCTGCCGACCGCCTGCTCAGCTCCCCTTTCCAAGAGCTGCAAACTGCCGGCCCTAGAGACCTATCATCTCTTTTCATTCCCTCCATGCCTGCTGCATCTTTACCAGTGAGTTGATGACATTGGTTGTAAGTGAGCCTTTATGTCTAGGCTCATCAGAGGGCATCCCTGGTACCTGTCTGCCTGAAATCTGTAGCTTCCAGTAGCACTCAGTTGGCTACCTTTGCTCCCACCTCAGCCTCCAAGCAGATGACTGTACTTGGTTCCAGTGGTACCCAGTGGCTCGGGTGAACCTCCCATGATG
>NW_023270709.1:21730341-21749307 GCF_011800145.1 Mirounga leonina | reverse complement strand
GTTCCAGTGGTACCCAGTGGCTCGGGTGAACCTCCCATGATGACCAATGCCATCTTTCTTTCCCCAAGGCTACAGCTCCTTGGGACCCATCAATAAATGTAATAGATAGATAGACCTGAGTCCCACCACACGGTGTAGCTCCAAATATAGTTTTCCCATAGTCTGTATAATATATTACTTGTTTAAAAAGATCGCAAACATTTAATCAGTTAATACATTCAGTAGGCAATACATGAAATAAACTGGCTCCAAAGCTATATATTATTACTGGTATTATCTTCATAATAGTCTCCTGGTCAGACTCACTGATAATAGTGCTCCCATTTTAATATTAAATTCCTCAGGATAATTTTTAAAACAGTTTAAGTAATCAAAATTATTCATATTTTGTTTTAGATCACCTAGAATTTATACCACTGGGTGTTTTAGCATAACACAAAATTGTCTTCTGAGTGAGTTACCAGAACCAGCTGTTGGCGTCCTTACTTTCTGGTTTGTTTGATATTATATGAACAGAGGATTAGGGGGGAGAGACGAAATATAGTTTAGGATAGAAAGGGAAATGGTTTATGATGCAAACGCTGACTAATATGGTTAAATCATTTGATCCTCTTAAAGGCTTTGCAAATTGGGAAAGATTTTATTCTCTATTCCAACCCAATTTCAACGACTGAATTGTTTATACACTCAAACAAACAAAGTGTCATCTTTGCTACTTGTCACTCACAAATATTCTAGTTCTTCTGGAGACATGGTAAGGTGCATGGCAGGATTCCTGCTTTGGTGATAGTTTGACCATGAGACTTACATTGGCTGATGACTTGTGAGTAGAAGTAACAAGAAACAAGATGTATCACTTCTGGGTGAAGCTTCGGGAACTGGGGTGTACTTTGCCACATTTTATGCCCCTGCTAGGTTGAAATGGAGCTTTTATCCCCTGGTTCCCAAGCGCCTGTATTAGACATGTAGTGGGATAAAGAAATGCATCTTATGAAACCACTGAGATTTCAGGATTGTTTGTTATTGAAGCATAACTGAGTCCATCGTGACTGGTAATATAGGTAGCTAACTAGCTGATGGGTAGGTGTGTATGTAGGTAGACAGATATACAGAGAGATAAAAATTCAAATATCCTGGTAGTAGTTGTTCATGGGTAGGAAAGTAGGCCTAGAAATCATGACTCCAAAACTCCTACTCTAACATTGACTAATTATTCACTATCTTTGATTACAATTCATTTGAATCCCCTTACTCTGAATTAAAAATTATATTTCCATCCTGTTGCTATTTATTTAGAGTTTTTGCAAGGTATTTTCAGTGGGGGAAAAAAGGCCAATTACAATGTAGGATGTACAGTAAGGCTCAGTTTTTGCCAAGAAAATATTATATATGATTAGAGAAATGTCTGGAAGGCTATATACCAAAATATAAACTGTAGGGGGAGAATACAGGTGATTTTCATTTTCTTTATGTATACTTATTTTCTACTTAAAAAAATATAAGCACCTGTCATGAGCATCTATTACTTTTGTTCTAATCAGTGTCCATTCCTTTGGGTAACTGCCCTGCTTTGGGCCCATGTGATTCTGGATGTCCTGAGAGCTAAGAATTCTTCCCTTCCCACCTCCCTGCCTCCCCACCCCACCCAGCATGAAGGTGGTTATATATCATCTGGACTTGGCAGGTCAGATGCTCTCCTGGAATCTGAATCTCTGTCCATACACATAGGATGGTTTGGGGAGGTGTATCATCCATGGGCAATGTCAAAAAAAGAATCTTTGGAACTTCTTTGATTTCTGTCTTTCTTGAGGCTTTAGGAGTTACTTTAATTTTAGGGTTATGCAGTTTCTTCTGTTCATTTTGTTTTTTTTTTTTTAATTTTATTTTAAGTAATTTCTATGCCAACATGGGGCTCGAATGCATGACTCCAAGATCAAGAGTCGCATGCTCTACCCACGGAGCCAGCCAGGCGCCCCTGTTCATTTCGTCTTTGGTTTTGTCTTTGATCTGAATTGATTTGGGGCTTTGCAATGAAAATATTTTTACTAACACAACGTGTATTACTTGTTTGGTTTAAAAGATTAACAAGATAAAACATAAAGTATGAATTTGGTTTGTCCTCTTGCCCATGAAGAGTTAAGTCATGGAAACTTTTTGGGCTTTTTATTCTTGCTTCTTTCAAGCTGGTTGTGATTATTAGCAAGTTTCTTTTAAGAATGAACAAGACATTTGCAATCAGCTAGTGCTGGGTGTATGTGTGTGCATGCTTATGAGGACACATGGTGTTATGTGATAATTGGAACTTAAGCTGAACTTATGTGAACTCAGACATGCTGGGAGTGTGTGAGTCAAGGTCATATAAGCGTGGGTATGTGAAAATGGTGGGTCAATATCCTTCCATTCTAGCTAGCCACCCACCATTTCATCCACACCTGCTAGTTATATTATATGAACATATTATTTCTGGCTTCTTTCATGTAGTGACTTGGACTGCCCCAAGCAATGGGCCACCCTTCCTAGCAATTTGGTCCTATGCTCTCTAGTACTTTTTACATAAAACCTATTCCAGGGGTAGTAGTCCCTCTCTCATTCCCCATTCACCAAATATTTGTTGAGCAATTGCCAGTGCAAAGAGATGTACCAGTTGCTGAGGATCGAAAGCAAGTAAGATAAGACTTTGTCTTAAGTCTCCAGGTTCACAAGGACCATGAGAAACATACCTAGACCCCTTAGGAAGCCAACCAGGATAACTCTGGAAACTCCCCAAACCTGAAGCCCCTTCCACACCCCCCACTTCACAGGAACGGGAGTCTGGTAGTCATTAATGTTATTCCCCAATGTTTCTGGTTCTCCTTCTTTAGAGCACATGGTACCATTGCATTTCCCTCCCTCTTGAAGTTAAGAGCAGCCGGGTGACTTGCTCTGGCCAATAGGATGTGAATGGAAGTAATATATGTCACTTCTGAGAAAAAGCCTTGATGAACAAGTGCATGGTTTTCCATGTCAGTGACTGGCCATGTTCCAGATGATGAGGCTCTGTTAGCCTGGGTTCCATGATAAGGGTGATTTGGAACAGAGCCCCTGACACTGACCCAAGACTGACGATTATGTAAACATGAAAAAACTTTGTTGTTTTAAGCCACTGAAATTTGGGAGTGTTTATTACCTCAGCAGAACCTAGCTTTCCTGACAGATACAGTGGGCATCTCCCCGACCCGGCAAGAGGTTTTGTGGTCCTGAATCAAGCTCTCTAGTCTGAGGTGGGACTGGGGGTCCCCGGTGACCTGCAACACTAAATGAACAAAGTTAACACTGAACTTAGTCTAGCTGGAATTCCCAGAAGCAACAGTCCTTTCAAGTTGAGTAATTCCCCCTTCGCTTCAAAGGGGCCGCCTCCCTGTGCCGTCAAAGTCTTTGAAAGAGTAAAACCCAAGGGCAGACCTACTTGGCAACAGTACGTCCATACCTGGTGAAGAAAAAAGGGACCACCCCTGAGAACCAGGATTAGGATTGTCTGTAACAAAACAGACCTGAGGATGGTGGGCAAGCTGGTGTGCCCTACTGAGAGTCTCTAATCTTGAAATCTGGGCTCCCCACTTCACTCTGCATTTAGAATCAGTGGCTGAAGCCACTTCTGAGATGTATTTTGACAGAAAAAAAATGGTGCAGACATCACCAGAAATTAAGAAAATGCAATACAAACAGCACAATGATCATTTTCTTATGTTATTAATTTGGCCAGAGATATTTTAAAGGTCCTGTGCTGGCAAGGGTGATATAAATCGCTACAGTCTTTCTGTAGACCAATAATGTAGCAGATATCAAAAGCCTTAAAAATAAAAAAATAATAATAAAAAAATAGAAAGCCTTAAAAACATGTATGCTCATTAATCCCTTCTTGCATGGTAATAGAATTTTTAGCTGGGCTACTCAGAATAGAGATGATATTCCCAGCTTCCCTTGCAGCTGAGAATGAGCACATGAATAAGTTCTGGCCAATGGGATGAGAGCAGAAGGGATGTGGTGACCTCCACATTGAGCCGTGAAAGGACAGAAGTAAGTTCTCTTGTTTCCCCCCTTTTTCTTTGTCCTGCTGTCTGGAATTCAGATCACTTGGACAAGAGCATCATCTAGGGATGCCAAAGCTGCAAGATAGAAAGAGCCTGGGTCCTTGATATCATGGAGCAAAAACCACCATCCCAGCTCTGACTTTATCCCTGATATAAAGACACATATGTCAATTAAGTCCCAGCATGTCACATGTGTGGCCAAAATATCCCAACTAATGCAGCAGAATCTCTACTTTTGGAGATTTATCCTAAGTCAATAATGGAGGATATGTGTAAAAATGTAAGCAACAGTGAAGTTTATCACAGACCTTATGTGAAAGTTGCAAATAAACTACTAGTGGTTTGGTTAAAGAAATTATACTTTATTCATAATAATTTATTATAGTTTACAATGGAATACTAGGAAGCCATTCAAAATTATTACATATAAGAACATTTGCTGGGCGCCTGGGTGGCTCAGTTGGTTAAGCGACTGCCTTCGGCTCAGGTCATGATCCTGGAGTCCTGGGATCGAGTCCCACGTCGGGCTCCCTGCTCAGCGGGGAGTCTGCTTCTCCCTCTGACCCTCCCCCCTCTCATGCTCTCTCTATCTCATTCTCTCTCTCAAATAAATAAATAAATAAAATCTCTAAAAAAAAAAAGAATATTTGCTGATGTAGAATAACATCTATTTTTTTAACTGCACACATAAGATGAGAAAATGATAGCTCATATAAACAATCTCAGCTTTTCCCTCTTTGCACCTGCAAAGAAGTCTGAGTCCTGCAGGTTTCTCTCACTCCCTCATTCTCGGTGGAAGGACCTGTCTTGCCAGATGAGCTTTCTTAGGCTTCTGTCTTGAGAACTGAGAGGAAAGAAAAAGGGGGAGAAAGATGTGAGGCACGTTGGTTAGGGCTAGGAGGATATTTTCTGAAGGGTTTTGAGAAAGGAGAGGTGAGCTGCTGCATGTGGGATGGTGGGGGGGAGAAGAAAAAGGGGATTTTGAAAAGTATGCCTGTGGGCCACCTGCCTCTTCAAGGTATTTGGGCTGAAATTATTTCAGGCTGCTATGAAATGCAGGCATTGAACCATGGGATCTCTCTATCATGGACATAGAAATGGGTCCTGAAGATATATATCAAACACCCAGGTTTTTTTTTTTACTTTTTGTCTTTTGTTTTTTTAACCAGCTTTTCCTCTGGGTAGGTAAAAATCCATCTTCTGCTTTTCAGTTTTCTGCTAGTACTTCTCCATTTGTAGTTAAAAACAAATGCTTAGATTTATTTTTTTTTAATGGTTGCCGAGCCTTGCTAATAGAAGCGGAAACATAAATTCATCCTGTCCTTTTCCCTTAGCACCTGGAGAGGTGAGGGGAGAGGAGGAGGTAATTTCCCACCTTCACTTTCTCCAACACATACCGCCATCTGCTAGAAGCGACCACGTGCCTTCCCCTGAGCCAGTTAGAGTCAGGTCAGGTGGGGTATGTCCACAGTTCCCCAACCACCCAGTGGTGGAGGGGATGAGGGAGCTTGGTAGTAGTCTGCTGCTTTGTTTCTGGGATGATGGGACCATGGACACCCTCCTGGGCATCCATGACAGGCCCTCTCGCTACCTCACCAAATCCTCACCCTACCAAACAGACCTCCTGCTCCTATTCCTGGTTTTGATTTTTGGTAGGATTGAAACTCAGCTGGTTGGAAACCTGGTCACCATGACTCTCTCAAGAAAATGAATGAACTCTGCCTCTGGAATTCTTGATCCATAGCTGTGGCACATACCTGATGGCTCGAAAATGACAGTTTCACAGAACATTCTGGTGCCCCTTTTGCCCCACTTCAGGGAGTATCGATCAGAGGCAATGGGGGAGGTCCCAGGTTCTGGTAATCTCAACATAGAAAGGAGAGAGAGAATGGTGTTTTGTTAGTCCACATAAGTGAGAGTTGATTAAATCCCGTGCTTGACTATTTTTAGCTATCTCTGTCCCCAGGGAGACATCCTGAAGTCTTCTGGGCAGCTCGAGAGATAGAAAGAGTATGGCAGGAACACTTGGGCACTGTTGGTGGGAATGCAAATTGGTACAGCCACTGTGGAAAACAGTATGGAAGTTCCTCAAAAAATTAAAAATAGAAATATCATATGCATTACTTGGTATCTACCCAAAGAAAACAAAAACACTAATTCAAAAAAATATATGCACCCCTATGTTTATTACAGCATTATTTGCATTTGCCAAGGTATGGAAGCAACCCAAGTGTCCATCGATCGATGAATGGATAAAGATGTGATATATACATATCACACATGTATAATGGAATCTAAAAAAAGCCACAAAAAAGAATGATATCTTGCCATTTATGACAACATGGGTGGACCTAGAGGGTATTATGCTAAGTGAAATAAGTCAGGCAGAGAAAGACAAATACCTTATGATTGCACTTACATGTGGAAATAAAAAAACCAAAACAAATGAATAAACAAACAGCAGAATTAGACCCATGAAGACAGAGAACAAACTGATGGTTGCCAGAAGGGAGGTAGGTGGGGGATGGGCGACATGGGTGAAGGGGAGTGGGAGATCCAGGCTTCCAGTTATGGAATGAGTAAGTCACAGGAATGAAAGGCAGAGCACAGGGAACATAGTCAATGATATTGTAACAGCATTGCATGGTGACAGATGGTAGCTACACTTGTCGTGAGCATAGCGTTACACAGAGACTTGTTGAATCACTATGTTGTACACCTGAAACTAATGTTACATTGGTGTCAACTGTACTCAGATTAAAAATTAAAAAAGAGGGTGGCAACCAAGGTCATTCCATCTATAGAGGATCCCCTTTTAACTGGCTGCATTTTTTAGAGACTTCATACCAAGGCTTTGTTCCATGAAGTCTGTCCCAGAGATTGACCTGGAGCTTATTCTATGGGTACAACTGTAGTTCTGGGGGAGACGGGAGGATGAACGAGAGAATCCAGAATTACTGTGGAAGGAATATTTCAGCAGGTCATATGGAAGGTATTAGTCAGCGGTGGGCCACTAAACTGCCAAGTCATCTGGGGGACATGTGGTATAGTTCTTGAGGAACGGATTCCCAGCTCTGCTAATGCATTTGACCATCATGGTGTAGGTGCTGGGCAGAGGACCCATGGACCTGAACAGCACGGTTTTAATAAGGATCTGCAGGAGTCTCTCTGGGTTTCCAATCATTCCACAGGGCTGGAAAACTCCCCAGATGGAGAGAGCCTCTGTCTTGATGGCCATCTGAGGATATGTCCATATGATAACACATGCCATGTTACTTAAAAACAGAACGGAATGCCCTTGAAGATCCATGGGTAATAAAAGCCCAAGCAGTTTCTTAACACTGCACATGAACGCATAGTGGGAGCAGAACACTTTTTAGGCAGGACTGTCTGTGCTATTTGCAGGAATCAGTGCAAAATAAGAATGAGGTCCCTTTTTAAAAATTATTATCAATTTCAAGACAGAAACAGGAGAGCATTAAATCAAACATGGAGTCCTTCTAACATGAGGCCCTTGTGCCACTCTGTGGGTTGTATGCCCATGAAGCTGGCTATTTTTTAAAAAATTCCCAAGAGAGTCTTTGGGATTGGCTGAAGACGGAGAGGGCCAAAGCAGGGTTGCACTGTAACAGTAATTGCTGACATTATTCTCTTTCCTGCTTTAATCTCTGTGGCTTTACTAGATATTTCCTCATGGACTATAAAACTTGTCCATAGGCAAATTTGCCCCTTAGCTACCAATTCATTTCCCTCATTTTCTTCACAGCCAGACTTCTCAGAAGACCAGACTACAAGGGCTATTTCTACGTTTATTCCGATTAGACAGTCAGAGACATTTAAAAATCAAATTTTATCCCCCACAAATCTACCAAATCTTACCAGTAGGGCTCGCATGTGTAAGTCAGGGGTACTTCTAATTCCAAGTAACAGATAATCTGGCGTTCAGTGGCGCAGACCAACAGCAGTGTTTTACTTTTTCTCACGTTCCAGGAGGTCTGGAGATAGACAGTTGCAGATGTTGGTTTAACAGATCGACCTCGTCAAGCTCAACATCACGCTTTCACCACATGCTTGTGAGATTTCCCCCACTCCCACCCTGCTCAGCTCCTGGAATCAAGGCTGGAAGCAGAGAGAAGGAGTGATGCCAGCCATATCCTCAGTCCAGATGTAACACAAACCACCCTAAAGCTAAGTGGCATCAAAACAACCATTTTATTATGCGCACAGATTCTTTGGCATGGGCGTTTGTACAGAGCACAATGGGGAAGGGTGGTCCTACTCCACCATGTTGGGGGTCTCCGCTGGGAAGACTTGAAGTTCAATGAGGTGGCTGCAGTCACTGAGACACGTCCGCACTCCTAGGCTTCGTGGTTGGTGCTGTCGGCAGGAACATCTAGACCCGGTCTCTCCATGGGGTCTCCTGGTAAAGGCTGGTTTGGGCTTCCGCGCAGCATGGCCGCTGGCTTCCAGAAGCAAGTATACCAGAAGAAGAGGTGGAGATGCAGGGCATTTGTATGATCTATGGCCACTTTCACTGCACTCTGTTGGCTAAGATTAAAAAAACACCTCCCTCCAGGGTCGAGGGAAGAGGACATTGACTCTTCCTCTTACTGGGAGGAGTTCTACAGTCACATTGTTAGAAGAGCACTCCCGGTGGGAAATGCTTTTGTGGCCATCTAATCGACCCCGAAACCCTTTCATTAAGAAAGCGACACTTTCCCAGAAACCAGCCAAGTGACACTTTAATGTCATTGAACCCATCTAGGTCACATGGGCGCTCAGTGGATAGGGAGGGTGAGAAAGGGAGTATTTGACTTTCAAGTCTATTTAGTGGAAGCTGGGGTGGGGGAGGGGAAGGGATGATTGTTAGGTAGGCGATCAGCAAAGTCTGTCACACTCCCGCCCACACTCTAGCTTCAACCACTCCCTCCTCTCTGCTCTTTGTTCTCCACACAGGCTTCTAGATAGCACCTATAAAGTTTTTACTGCATTTATTTATTTGTTTCTTTCGGCTATATTCCAAGGCCTTTAGACACAGGCTGTGAATTATTCGTCTTAGCATCTCCAAGGTCTATGGCTCTGCCTGGCACCGCGGAACATTTAATACAACCCTTATTGAAGAAATGACAGGTAAGGTTCTAGAATTTCCTGAGTAGAATAACTTCTGGACTTAGATGTTTTGAGTCCAAGATTACGTGTAGTTTCAATGGAAAGACAGAGAGAAGTCCATCTTCAGTCTCCACGATAGCTGAGTTGTTCTATAAAGTGGTTTTACCAACATCATCCTATTTGTTTCTCATAACCACTTTGAAAATTCAGAAGGGCAGATATTCCCATTTTGTAAAAGTATCTCAGATTTAGGCTAAGTGACTGGTTCAGGCTAATATGTGGAGGAAAGCATGTAATCTCTTTTTAAATTAACCACACATACAGTTTAAGTCTGGAAGCCTGTGTGATGCAATCAAAGCACTTACTGCCTACTTGGAGTTGGCTCTAATTGCGGTGCAGTTTCTGAAAATAACCACGAAGTTTAAAATTACAAGTTTACATACACACATCGAGTATATATATATATGTGTATATATATATATATATATATGTATATATAGGCATTAGGATACAAACACACACATAGAAATGTATATAAAACCAAGTACCATTTACCTTGAAGTTATTTGACAAGATTATGTAAAATGATATTCTAGAAAAATAGCTATGATTTTCCTTAAACATAATTCTCTCTCAAAAGTTAGGGTAGACGGGGCGCCTGGGTGGCTCAGTCGTTAAGCATCTGCCTTTGGCTCAGGTCGTGATCCCAGGGTCCTGGGATCGAGCCCCGCATTGGGCTCCCTGCTCCGCGGGAAGCCTGCTTCTCCCTCTCCCACTCTCCCTGCTTGTGTTCCCTCTCTCGCTGTGTCTCTCTCTGTCAAATAAATAAATAAAATCTTAAAAAAAAAAAAAAAGTTAGGGTAGAGTGATGTCTGTTTGCAGATTTGGTTTCACCCAATTCTTGAATGCCTGGCTTCTGGCGTTGGCAGTGGTGGAGACCTGTAGGAACAATAGTCTCTCTCAGGAAGGAGTGGGACAGAGTTGCGAAGGGAATTAACTCAGCACCACCTTGTCTTTGCCAAGGGGCTATAGGGAGTGTCCTATGGAGCAGAGCCGAGGAAAGGAACAAAAGCTACCCAGGGTCATCCTAAAAAGGTTTCTGCATTTTCCTGGGAGATAATCCCCACCCTGGGTATGTTCAAACAAGAACTCCAGGAGTGGAGGGACGAGGATGACGGTTACCAGAAGGACTTGTCAGGGTTAATCATGAAGGAAGTAAGTGAGGTACCTGATACCAGGTGAGTCAGTGTATTGTAGGTTCTGTTTTAAGAACAAGGGCTTAAAAATCTATACATAGAGTCATTACTATTTCAAACAAATAATTTGGATCTTTACCATTTCAACCCAATAATTCACGGTGAACGCGTGATGGTTCTCTACATTTCTTTTACAGTTTTTATCTTAGTGTTCCTGCGTAAGAGTATCAGTATATAAACCTTCATAGTTCCAGGACCAGGGGTTACAGGGCTCGTGGTGGACAAGGGACTATGTCTTACTTATCTTTGTGTCTAGCAGAGGCCCCGCACATGGCTTTGTACTTAGTAGTTCAGTAAATGTTGTTAGAATTGAATAGTTCTGTGTAGAGGCTGCTAAGGCAGATGATAGAGAGCAGGTCCTTGGTTTAATTAGGTTCAATCAATATATCATAAAATTCCTGGGGAAATTCATTTATAGGTCCAGGCTACGAAGGTAAGAGCAGTGCCTCAAACGGCCAGGATTATTATCTATCTCTTTTGGCATTCAGAAGAACTTGACCCCCATATCCTGGTGCCTGCAGGAAGTGAAACAAGGATCTGGCTGGCAATTCGAGGGGCAGCCTTAAAATGCTTGAAATGCATTTTCAAGAATGTTCCATGCTTTTGGCCGCTTTTTAGGAGTAGCAATATTCAACAAAAAAAGCATATTCCCTGTAGACCAAATCCTGGGTATGGCATAAAATATAATTACCAGTACCCAGAAGTCAGGCACGTCACATGCAGAATATCTTCATGTCCCTGACGGATGCTTGCTATAATGTAGCATGACAACTGTGATAAGGTTGAATGAACCTTGAACCAGCTGGCAAATAAAAAATTACTTTCTGTTTGCAGAAAGCCGTGGGTGGACAACAATGGCTCAGACTTCTGTCTTCTTCCTTATTTGATCGTTATGATCCCTGACACCTGAATGTTAGGTCAAAGTTTAAGAGTGTGCTTCGCTAGAACTCAGGTTTGCTAGAACCTTCTATTCTTGCGGCATCTGGCTGATGGCAGATCAGGCGGCCACCCCCTTCCTCGTGCTATTTATCGTGGCAACAACTCGTACCTCAAAGTGGCCTGCCTACTCCAAGCTTGTCATCCCCAGCCTGAACCTCTCATCTGAGCTCAATTCCATTCGGTGATTCCTTCCAAGTTGATTTACTGAACCTCTACTAGGTGCCAGATAGTCTCTTTGTTGCTGGAGATACAATAAGACGTGATCTCTTCCCTTAAGGAGCTCGCAGACCGAGACAGAAAAGCCCATATACATGATATAGGGTTATCAGGGCTACAATAAGAGCATAGCCAGAGGGGCACTGGGTGGCTCAGCCAGTTAAGCACCTACCTGTTGGTTTTGGCTCAGGTCATGATCTCAGGGTCGTGCGATTGAGCCCCACATTGGCCTCCATGCTGGGCGTGGAGCCTGCTTAAGATTCTCTCTCTCTCTCCCTCTCCCTCTGCCCCTGCTCTCTTTCTCTGTCAAAACAAAACAAAACAAAAAACAAAAATAACAACAACAAAACATAACCAGAGGATTCTGGAAGTACCAGAGAGTTGAGGATGGGACTTTCCAAAAGAGACAACCTTCCCAGTGGTCATTTCCACCTACCTAAGACTCAACATTTCATCATTTTCTCTCCAAAGCTTTCATTGTGGGCCACGTGGGTGGCTCAGTTAGCTGAGCAACCGACTCTTGATTTTGGCTCAGGTTGTGATCTCAGGGTCCTAACATTGAGGCCCACATCGGGCTCCGGGCTCAGCAGGGAGTCTGCAGGAGATTCTCTTTCCCTCTGTCCCTCCCCCCTGCTCACACTCTCCCTCTGTATCTCTAAAATAAATAAATAAAATATTTTTTAAAACCCTTTCATTGCTTCCTAATTTTTTGCACTTCGGTACATAGTGCTACTATTGATTTCCCCGCCGTGATTTAAGTTTTAAACCTGCTGTTAGTATTTTCTTCACCCCCCACCATCCCTGCCAGCCATCAGCCATTAGGTCTTGTCAGTTCTTCCTTGCATGTCAGGTCCCCAGAGCTCTGGGTACAGTAACGCCCAGAACCTTTGTTTTTTGCCTCTCTGTATCACAATTCCAAGCACCTGGTGTTGTCAGAGTTAAAACCCAAACGAGCTAACTAGCTCCAGCCGCCCACTCGTCCACACCCCACCCACCACCTCACTTGCGGGTTACGGAACTAGCCTCCCGGCTAGCCGGGGCTTGCCGAGACCGACGGTCACCCTGGATGTGTGCCTGGCAACTGGCCGGCTTGCTCGTGTGGCTTGAGGATCAAGAGGGCAGGAGGCAGAAAACAGCTCCACAAGCCTGGGAAACAGTATGCAGTCCGTGTGAGTGCGTACAACATGAAGAAGCAGGAGAGGACAGGAGGAACCTAGCAATTCCCGGGAAAGCCAGCCAGGAAGCAGCAGTGACCAAGGACAAGATGCCCAGGTAAAGAGCAAGGTAATTGTATTAATTTGCCGTGGCGGTTGCCGCAAAGTACCGTATGCTCGGTAGCTTACAGCAACAGAAATTTATTCCGTCACAGTTCTGGAGACCCAGAAATCCGAAATCGGTGTCACAGGGCAGCCCTCACTCAGGAGGCTGGAGGGGAGAATCCGTTCTTGCCTCTCTCAGCTTCTTTTTTTCTTTTTCCTTTTTGTAGGGGAGAGGGGAAGGCATTATTCAGCCTCCTGCAGTGATAAAGTAAATTTGAAATCATGATCCTGGCTTATACATCTGACCTCGTGTTTATTTTAGGACTAGAGCTGGGTTTGGGCAATGTGGACGAGGCACAGGGTATTTCTTTCCAGGGAAATAGCATGAGCAAAGGCCCAGGGGCAGCTGTGAGGTTATAGGGAAGAGAACAGGAACTAGGCCAACTGCACTGGAAATGTCATGTGTATTTTGTCAGAGTGCGTGCTCAGACTGGCTACATAATTAAAGAGGGATGAAATAATATAAGGGCGGAGCAGTTGGGGGCTGCTTCCAATAGAGGCAGAACGTTGTTGCTTCCTGCATGGTAAATGGCGTCTTGGAAGCCTTGTTGTAGGAGGACCAGTCGCTCTCTCCTTGTAAAGGCCACTCCCTTCCTAACTGAGAAGCTTTAGGCAGAAGCTTAAATTAATGGTCCAGATGCCCAATGCCATCTCGGGATGCCACCTCAGACATTCCTCTCAACATGTTACTAACATGTGGAGTCTTAGACAAAACTGTGAATAAAATCTAATTCCTACCACAGCCCACCTGGTCCTTTATGATTTGGCCTCTGAATGCCTCTTCAACATCAATTCCTATTTTTCTCATTCCCCACTGACCCCCTTTCACGTCTTTGAAGATGTCTAACTCATTCCTGCTAAAGGATTTTCGAATGTCCTGGTTTTTTTTTTAATTCCTCTCCTTCCAAATGGTCTTCCCACCCTGTGCAGGGCTGGCTGTATCCCACCCTTCTAATCCTACCCTAAATGCCATTGTTTCCAGAAGATCCCCTCTGGCCACCCTATTTAAAGTGGGTTCTCCCTTACTGGGCCAGTCAGCTTCCTCACAGCACTCATCATCATTTGTAATGTGTATTTATTCTTGTACGTGGTTAGTGTCTGCCTCATAGTCTTCATGAGGGAAAACTGTTTCTTTGCCATCATGCACTCAACAAGTGTAGTTTGAGCACTTGCAACGTGTCAGGCGCTGTCCCAGATGCTGGGAGACAGCTGTGAACCAAAAGGCACCATCCCTGTTGTCAGAGGACTCCCATTCCAGTGGGAGGCAGGCAATAAACGTGCACGTGAATATACAACCTACCAGATGGTGATGACCGCCAGGAAGAACAATCCAGCAGGAATAAGGGGATACAAAGGTCTGGTGCAGAGTGCTGCTTTTTTAAAAATTTATTTTTTTTAAGATTTTGTTTATTTATTAGAAAGAGCATGAGCAGGGGGAAGGGCAGAAGGGGAAGGAGGGGAAGAGAGAATCTCAAGCAGACTCCATGCTGAGCGCAGAGACCCATGCGGGGCTCGATCTCATGACCCTGAGATCATGACCTGAGCAGAAACCAAACATCGGACACTTAACCGACTGAGCCACCCAGGCGCCCCCAGAGTACTGCTTTGACATCTGAGCAGAGAGAGAGTTGAAGGGAGCAAGGGAACAAGCCATGCAGATATCTGGGAGAAGCGTTTTCTGCATAGAGACAGGAGCAAATTCAAAGCCTCCGAAACAGGAGCAGTTTGGCTCATGTGCTCAAGGGAAGCAAGGAGGCCAGAGGGGCTGCATGGGAGACAGCAAGGGGAGAGCACGGTAGGCCTGGGAGACGCAGCAAATACTTTGGATTTTGCTTGGAGAGACATGGAGGTTTTTGCAGGGTTCTGAGCAGTGGGATGATAGGCTACAACTTACATTTTTCAAGGCTTGCTCTGGTTTTTGACCTGAGAATAGACGGTAGGGGAAGGCAAGAATAGCAGCAGGGAGACTCAGTAGGAAACCATCATAAAAATCCCCCATATGCAGCGGCTTGACCCAAGGGAGTAGAGGTTGGGATGGAGAGAATGGTCAGAAGGTGGATATATTTTGAAGGAGAGCTGATAGGACTTGCTGACAGATTAGAAGTGGGATGTGAGAGGAAGATGAATCAAGGACGATTCAATTTTTTTTTTTTAACCGGAGGATGCAGTCTCACTATTCCAAGTTGGAGCAGATTTTGGAGGAGAAACCAGAACTTAGCGTTGGATATGTAACATTTGAGATGCCTAGGAGACATCCAAGTGGAAATGTTGAAGAGAGAGGGATGGATTTATGAGTCTGGGGTGCAAGCGAGAGGCTGGGACCAGGCCAGGTCACAAAGATGAGGTGTTCTCGGCACCCAGATTGTACTTACAACCATTGGGACAGAGCAGTAACTTGGGGACTTTGTGACAGTTAAACAGATGAGGTCTGAAGACTGAGGCAATGCCCATATTCAAAGATCAGGGCCAGGAGGAGCTAGTTAAGAGGATGAAGAACTGGGCGGTAAAATGGGAAGAAATAAGGTAAAGTCATGCCTAGGGGCCACGTGAAGCAAGTGTTTCAAGAAGGAAGGAACCATGGGCTCATCGAATGTGGTGGACAGAGCCACGCGTCTGTTTTGTTAGCTTTTCTCTTCAATGCTGGCATGTAGTAGATGCCACATAAATGTGCAAAGAGATCAGGTGAAGCTTGTGTCCTTATTAATCTAACGAAGGACTAACTTTCTAGTTTCAGAGGGAGAGGCAGAACAGGTTTTTTGATCTAGATGAGAGGGTCTTAACATGGAGTTCTGAGCTCATCAAGACAGAGAAGCACAAGATGCTTCATGGAGACCCTATCCCTCCATAGGGCCAGCTGGTGAAAAAATAGGGAGTTAAGAGTTTCTGTTTCTCAGGGAGGGTGCCTGGGGGGTTCAGTTGGTTCAGCATCTGACTTTGGCTCAGGTCATGATCCCAGGGTCCTGGGATCAAGTCCCGTCAGGCTCCCTGCTCAATGGGGAGTCTGTTTCTCCCTCTCCCCCTCCCTCTGCCCCTCTCCCCTGCTCGTGCTGTCTCTCTCTTTCAAATAAATAAAGTCTTAAAAAAAAAAAGAGTCCGTTTCTCAACACAGGGAGGAACCATAAGGTGGTGAAGAGGGGAAGGACTCGGAGAGCTTCTTAATTGTCTAAGTGAGGGTAAGTGTCTGGTGAGAAGAGAGACAGCACTTCCCTGACGGATCCAAAAAGGGATAAAGGGAATGTTCAGTGATCTTCGCCTAGAGCCATCATCCTCCCTCTCACCACAGAAGCTGACCCCTCTGTGACCAGCCAGTTGACAAATCATAGTGGGGGTGGCCGGTCCCTCAGGAGCTGGGGCCCCTCGAACAAAACTGACTCATCAATTCACCCAAAACAGTGCTGTCCCATAGGAATCTAATGTGAGCCAGGTATGGAATCTAAAATGCTTAGCAGTCCCACCAAAAAGTGAAGAAAAAATGGTTGAATTAATGTGAATAATAGATTTTATTTAAACCAACATATCCCAAGTATGATCATTCCAACAGGTAATCAACATACAAAATATGGAAGAGACATTTCACATTCTTTTCCCTTTTTGTCACAGTCTTTCAAACCTGGCGTGTATTGTACATGGACGGCACATCTCATTTCGGACCAGCCACATCTCGAGGGCTTGGGAGCCGTGTGGAGAAAGGAGTTACCATATATTGCCCACCACTGGTCAAACACGTGGCAAGCCAGCCACACACACGTTTCCAATGCACTGTTGGTGCCTTAGCAGCTTTATGTCCATGGTTTATAGGTATTAGCTTCTTCAGAGGAAGGCTGGAGACCAAAGGAAGAAAATCCTGGGGGTTGGGGCCCCGGGGAGGGGAAATTGTGCACTCAGTGTCCCTCTCCCTACCTTTCTAAGACCATCTTCTCCATATCTAGATGCCTGTAGTTCTCTAGACGCTTAGGACCCTCGGATCCACAAAACAGAACTAGATGTATAAACTAGCTCCTGTGAAACCCCAATGTCAGCAGAAAGAAGAGAACAAACACTGTGTGAGCTTCTACCTTTTCCTGATTCTTCCCCAAGACTTCATAGTCCTAAAAATGCCTCCTCTCTTTCCCTTGAGCTGGCTGCCCGGTATCTGGGGAAGGTCAAGAGCCATGTGAGTCCCCTGGGGGAGTTGCAGGCTCTCAGCAGATGGAAGCCTGGACACATGAGTTATGAGTGAGTGACCCAATGTGTTCCATGTCCTGCAACGCTTACATTTAAACAGTTATGCTTGGGGGAGAAGGATATTTAATTCAAAGGAATGAATATATAATGGTGGAATTTTAGGTACCATGGATCCTCAATCTAAGGAGAGGGGATATTTTTTGGATGACAGGGTCCACTGGTTCTCAGTGTCATGAGCTGCTTGGTTGCCTAATCCCATGTTCCTTCCTTCTTTCTGCAAGGGGTGTTTGGACCCTGCCTGTAGGCTCAGTGTTCCTTGAGCTGGAAATGAGGGCCAGTGAGTCAACACCTCATAGCTGGTCCTTCTCTGAACCTGAACACCTGTTTTTAGAAATCGAGCCCTTGCTTTTTCCATAGGACCAAGGCCACTCTTAGTCCCTCCTGTGTCAGCATCATCCAGCTTTCAACCGGCAGGCTGAGCACCATCCGTTTTGCTGGGGTACTTTGGGCCAGCCTGGCAGTGTATTAAAAGTCCCATTTGCCTCCCTTCCCATAAGTGTGGTTTGGATTTAGTCTTAATGGTAGTAATAGTTCTGTTTATGGAGCATCTATAATGGAGGTGGGCACTGAGGGAGCTTGGTGCCTCATATGCATTACATCACCTAATATTCATGCAACCAGGCCAAGTACATGTTGTTATCCCCATCTTAAAGATGAGGCAACCACAGCTCAGAAATATTAATTAACTAGCTGATGATCTCACAGCCAGCAAATGGTAGGATCAAGATTAAAACCCCAATTCGTCTGAGTCCAGAGCACTGACCAAATTCCACCATCACACGGTCTCGCTTCCCCCGGCCGATATTTGGTGGGGCTGGGGTAGGTCCAGGACCCAAGTTCTCCTTCTTACCCCAGGTGCGTGTGGCTTGTCTCTGTGGCTGGGCTTGTCCCGGATCCTGACTTTTACTCCCGGGATTGAAGCTCACCCTGACCCCAGTTGACTTTGCTGAGACCCCTGCATCCTGCCCAGGGCTTGCCTACCTCCTCTCCCCCGGGGCTGTACCTGTTCTCTCCGGACGCTAGATGGAGTCTTGTGAACCGTGTGCCCGCCTCCTGCTTGGCTACCTTCATGATCTCGACCTGGAGATGGTTATTGCCATGTACCATCCGCTCCTCTTTAAATGGTTCAAGCCCATGTATGTCAGCCCATGGTGGGACTGCTATATGTGAGACCCCCATTGGGGCTCACACTTTGTCATGAAATTGCCGTGAGAGGTGTCCCATGTTCCCTGACCTTCCAGTCTTCACCCCTTTTGCCTCATTTCATGATCTCCCATTGGGCTCTTTAACGCAAATCCTAGTCTCAGTCAAACTCCTGTTTTATGACCCAGTGTTGGATTTGCTGTCTAAGATTTCACATGCTTCCAAGGTCTGCCTTCAACCTCACCTACTGGAACCACTGCTGGGAAAGCTGTGCTGGGCCCCGTGACCTACCATAACTTGGGGGATTTTGCCCCAGTGGATTTTGCCTGGCTTCTACCTCTCGGAGGAGAGGGCAGGGATCAGGCTCCTGCTGGCAGATTTGAACACGGTCACCAACCCATGTCAGACCCTCGTTTGTGGTTTGGACAGCTGGCTCCTCTCCTTGGGGCCATGCCCAAAGCCAAATGAATCCCTCTTGCTTGGTCGCTGCCAATTTTCAGCTCATTCTTCCAGTGCTCACCCGCCACTGAGATCCTCGCATGCCCCAGAGCCAAATCAGCCCAAAGCATAGCATCCCCTCCCCCCGCCCGACTTTCAGAAAGCCCCTGCCTAAACTGCTGAGCCCTGTTCTCGCCTCAGGACTCCCTTTCCCGAGAGCTAGAGACTGCGTGGCCTTGCCAGGACCCATCA